>NW_020955867.1:317611-405145 GCF_003031625.1 Empidonax traillii
CTTCAGAACGTTATTTTAGGTCCGACCTATAAAAGTATTTACATTTATTAAAGGAGGTGGGTTGAATTTCCAGAACTACCAGCTGCTGGAGTCCTACTGCAGTGTAATGGGGTTTCAGTGAGTGGGAGAGAGAGTTACAAGGTCACGACTTCTACATTTATTCCAAAATGTACCAAGGAATTACTACATACCCAACTGACATTTGACGATATGAACTGCAGGATGAAAATTAAAAAAAAAAAAAAAAAAAGCAGCAAAGACTTGTAACGTTCTTATGCATTAGCAGAATATATGCTCACATTTGCAGTATTCACACAGGAATATATATATAATTATATATTTAGTATGATTCAGAAATGTTGCATCCCAAATCCAACAGCACTGGGAAAGATAAGCTGTATATTTTAAATGTTGGAGGAAGATGAAACAGGGAAAAAAACCCACCCTTCAAAGCTGTTTCCTGGATACATGATATGAAATTTTAAAGAAAAAAGCACTCACAAAAGTGACTTCATGGAAGCTCTTAAAAGAGCAGTATGATACCTAGTTCATCATTACCATGTCTTCTGGAAGCTGGAAAGCATGCTGAGAAGCATGAAACTCTTCCAAGCTGCTCCAATATACATTCATGCAACCTTTTTATATATGCAGAAAGGGTGAGAAGTATCAAGCAGTTTTGATTTGCAACAATCAAAAAAAAAAAAAATGACCTTTTTCATGAAAATTAATGCGCATTTACCATTAATGTGGGCCAAAATCAATTCTCCACAGAATGATGTACAAAAAGGCTGAAAGGGGGGCAGACACACACAACAAAAAAAAAATAAAAGGAACAAACCTTCATGCTGCATTGCTATACACAACTTATCTACAAGCCCTGTTTTATTGCTTATTCTCAAACTTAGTCATTTCAGCAGCACTACAGGGAAAATACGAAACAGTTCTTCACAGGTAGCAATTTCAATTAAAATGAGAGGAACATGAACAACGTAAAACCTGTATGTGATCAAAGACCTGCTGGATACCTGAGTCAAACAGTTATTTCAGAGCAAGGTACAAGAGCTAGTCATGCATATGGATGACCTCTCACAAATTAAATGCTAATCAGGAATGCATCTCAGCATTAAAAATAAAACATGTGGACTATGAAGTAGATCTGCAATCCTTTTTCTAAGCAAAGACTGGCAATAAACCTTCATTATCAATTTCATACCACATGTATGTAATATTAACCGCAAATCCCGGCAATAATTTCCCATATGGAGAGTGCCAGCTATTTCCAGGCATCCCAACTTGTGTAATATCCCTGCAATCCTTCAGCAGAGCCCCTCGCTGAATGCAACCAGGAGGTCAAACCACCAGAAGTCGTAAGGAACCCCCAGCTCTGGGGATGTAAAACGAACAGTTTGACCATGAAAAAAGAGACCTTTCCCTTTCAGCCCCTTCCATACTCACCTTCCAGAAGGTATGGGAAGCACCGGACTTAAGCATCTGCTCCTGGCTGCCTCCGTGCTCTGGGACTGCCTACAGCCATCGCCTCGGCAGCCCTGGGAACCCACTTGGAATGCACAGGGAACTGCCCTGGCTTGGATAGGACAACTTCAAGTCGGGAAATGGGAGGCTGGGGAAGAGCTCGGTGCTGCCCGGAGAGGGGCAGATGAGCTGCCAGCGCCGCAGGCAGGGATCAAACGCACAGAATCTCCCTTTACATAATCGGAAATGACTCCTGTAATCTTATGTTTTCTCTTAAAGCGTCGGATGCTTCATGAACAAGCCAAAAGCTTTTCCATGCGGCATTCGGGGGATTTAGGGCTGATTCTTCTTTTAATGAAAATAAAAGAATAAAAGTCTGCCTGTCAGAATTCTTAGTTATTGTACCTCGGAAAGCTTTTCCCCACCTTGCCATAGGAAACGTCATACATGCTTAAAAGGAATTGCAGAAAATTCCCGGTTTCTTCCACAGTATTTTCTAACCCATCTCAATAGAAGGGTAATGTTTGGGGTATTTAACCTGTGTGCCCTTTACTTTCCAACAAACACATCAAAAACTATAAGCAGCTCTCTATATAGAAACCCAGCTGAGGATTACAGATTTTCCTGACAAGAAATACCTTTGTCTATCATAAGAAAACCTTAAACTTAGAAAAAAAACACAACAGTCAAACTGCACTGCTCACATTTCAGTGTCTTTTCTGCACCTCACTTCTGAAAGAGAAAAAAACCCGCACATCCGATTCTTACCAGCAATGATAAAAGCAAAATCCCATCCACGTGTTTTCCTCATCACTAAAGCACCGATTTAATCAAAATCAAGCCCATATGCTTCAAAAAACAACAAGATCATGCTGAATTTTCAACCTACCGAAGCCCAGCGAATGCTTTCTGATGCAAGAGTGCCTTTTAGCTATGCAGTTTCTCTTTGACCTTACAGAATAATCTACACGAGTTGCAGCATTACCTTTGCAGAGATTCCCAGGGCATGAACCAAAACCTAATGCATCACTCAGCCTCCATCCACACCATTCCCCCCATCAGCTTGGCGCCTTCCCCCCTTCTCCTCTCTTCCTCTCCCCCCCCCCATCCCCAGCAGCAAACCGCCAAATAAACAAGCTCAGAGCGGAAAGGGGGGGGGAAAGATCTTTTATTATCACCATCATCCTCATCCTCGTTATTCCCGCGCCGGGGATGTCGCTACTTACTTGGCTAAGGTACCATGGCCAAATCCACGGCGGTTTGGGGGTTTAGCCGGCGGAGGGCTCACCCGGCGGAGGGCTCACCCGGCGGAGGGCTCACCCGGCGGAGGGCTCAGGGCTCGGCATCAGCGCGGGGTGGGAGCGGAGCGGCAGGCGCGGAGCCCCTCTGCAGACTGAACCACCGCGGGGGCCGGGGAGGGAGCGCGGCGCGGCCGCAGCATCCCCGCACCGCCGCTGCCCCCACCGCCCCGAGCCTATGGCACGGCCCCGAGCCTATGGCACGGCACGGCACGGCACGGCACGGCACGGCACGGCCCCACGCGGCACCGGCAGGGAGAGCGCGGGGGAGCCTTCTCCGCCAGGGGGGAAAAACGGACTGAACCACCATGTTGTTTTGTTTTTGCGATTTTAATGCTTCCCCTGGGATAATGACAAAAACGGAAGATGGCAAACGACCAGGAATATGCCACTTGGCTCGGGAGCGGGAGAAACCTTCAAGGACAAGGGCTGTCAAGTCCCATCACCGTCGTTTGGGGAGGGAGGGAGGGGAGATGAAAGGTTGGATAGGAAGAGGGGCCTGGGGAACGAGGGGATCGGCGCATCCCTGCACCGCCCCCCCACCCCCCCCAGCAGGCGCAGGATGCGGCGGGGGCTTAAACCCCGCAGTGCCCGATCACTGATCCCACCCTGACAGCAACGGCAACATGTCCGTGCTGCAAATTGCTTCATAATCACCTTCTGCAAAGATAACAGCTTGCTCTGCCCTCCCTTGCTCGCTTTCTCTTCATGTAAGAACAATGTTGATTCTAAAGAAAATAGCAGAAAAAAAAAATCCTTGCAGGGCTGTGGCGTTTGTGCTGTGTCTGTGTGCCTGCCATGCCTTCCAGAAATCCAAAACCATACAGGGGGAACACACTAAATAGCCCCCTCTTTATCTGGTCACATCAGCATACACTGTAAAACCATACAAACATCACAAACATGCCAGAGCAATTCTCTGCTCTTCTCTTCCTTTTTCCTTCCAGCCTTACACTTCGAGGAATCACTGCATTTTATTTAGAGCTCCTTACCACCTAATTCTGAGTTATGTATGTACCTGTCATTTTGAGTTCTTACCAGATCCAGAACTCAGAAATGTAAAAGGCTATTTCAATGGAATACCATGTTATGGCACTGCAAAATAAACCCAAGTCTTAAAAATATGACAGAAACATCAGCATAAAAAGCACAACATTTTCTGTGTATTATTTTCGTTCTTTCAAAGCAAACTGAGATCAGTACATGTACCACGTCCAAACCTCAACTTCCAACTCATTCCCTCAAACCATTCAGTCCTGACAGTGACTAAACACGGGAAAATACCACAGTTTTGGTAAAGAATGTATAAAACGGTACAGATAAAAGTTGGGATCTGTTCTGTAGCATCCTAAGACAGCAGTGGCTCCTGACTTCACTCTGCCTTGGACAGTGGGCAGTTGCAAGTGAGCACACCTCCCTGAGCAATAAGAGGAGTAGCTGTGCTGATGCTCTGTCATCCTGCCTTACTCGCTGCTCAGAATATCAATTCAGCCAGTTAAACCAAAAGTCTGCACTGCACCAAAATGGAAGCTATTAAAAAAAAAAAAAAAAAAAAAAAAAAAAAAAAAAAAAAAAAAAAAAAAAAAAAAAAAAAAAAAAAAAAAAAAAAAAAAAAAAAAAAAAAAAAAAAAAAAAAAAAAGAGGAAAGGAAAAAAAAAAGAGAGAGAGAGAGAGCTAGGGCCATTGATCAGGAATTTTATCTATGCTGATCAATTTATTTTTAATGAAGGAAAATGTAAATTTGGACTAGGATCAATGCAGATTTTTCTCATGTGAAACTGCCTTTACCATTAGGAAGCTACAGGCAATTACATGCATGCCAGGACAGTGGATGCAGTGACTTTGGGTTATATTAAGCAGAGAGACGTGTCCCCTCTTCTTTAGCAAGCCTCCAGTACAAGCTGCAGCTGCAAGGAGTGTGCAGTGCAGCTCAGACTGAATTCTAGCATTGAACAAAACAGTAATAGAGCAAAAAAAAGTGCTCTATTTAAATGTCTTGTGCTTAGGTCCCAGACCAACAAATGTTGGTGACCTCTACTGCTCTGTCAGAAAAGCAGGAAGATACTGAAATAACCTGCAATTATCTGGCTACTGAAATTATTTTTTTTTTTTTGCTACAAATTTTAAAGATAATTTGAAAAGCAGTAAGAGGTTGATTGACACAATACCAAAATGCATTAGAGATGATTTTTTTCTTTACACTATCTTTCCTAGGAGAAGAGAGGAATAATTTAAAGAAATGAAACAGAGCATATAAACTTTTTCCATACATTTGGCTGTTGCCAGTTTGAGGAGAGCTGTTCTGAAAGGCTGTGTGCCACTACAGAAACTTCAGACCAGATACAGAACCCTACTCCCTACACCAGAAAATAGTCTAATTCTTATTTTTGATTAACAGAATAGGCAAAGGAATGAGAAAAGGAGAATAATAATAATAATAATAATAAAAGTTCTAAAGGAAATTAAAATCTTAGTTTGAACATAATATTATACACAAAATCCACTCAATTTTTTGCATGGATATTCCCAGTACTTATTTAACATAGGCCTCTAACCCACCAGAGTATACAGGGAGATGAACAAACCATGAACCTTTCTACTCATTCTGGCTCATCTGTTTGGAGCCTGCTCACAGCGTTGTGTGTATTTTTACTGCCCCAGGGTTGGTTCTAAGTCCATCCCAACGCCTTCTGGTCCAACCTCCCTCAAGCAGGGCCATCCTAGAGGACACCAGCACTGCTGCAGGTAAACACCAGGAACTTCTCCAGTTGCTGCAATAAGGATGAGGTTCCAGCTGCAGGGCTTGGTCTGTGCTCCCTATCCTCAAAATTACAAGACCACTATACCAGGGAACACCTGCTATCCAGATAGATGCCCCAGTACCTTACAAGCAAAGCTAAAAATAGCAATTCCACCCCCAAAAATGGACCAGCCAGCAAATAATACCAATACTAACATTCTGAGCTCAGAACTTAAAGGGGTTGGGGTTTTTTCTTGATTATTGTTTTTGGAATATAACTGGGAAAAAGAATAATATTTTCCAACTCACTTGGCTTTCAGCAGGTGCAACTCAAAATGGCTGCAGTGGTGGCTGATGCTTTTTCTAGATATTTCATCATCAGATTTAATAGCAAAGCACTGCAAAGCAACAAACCATCTGAACAGTGCCTGTCCTGAAATGAGTGTTTGTCAGTGCATCTTCATGCCCACTAAAGCATCCAGCCTCATAATATTTAGCTTTGACAGGAGAACAATTTAACACCTTAACTGGGGGGCAAGGAGTGGAAATGGAGCAGAAAAATGGAATGGAAAATAGAAAGATGCTCCTTGGGACTAAGTTTAAAAAACATAACAATGCTTACAGGATGTGAAAGGAATGAGACCTGAGCTGTTGAGCTTGAACTTCAACTTGAAAAAATTGCTTCTCCAGTAAAAACTCAACTGACAATTCACATTCAGAGGCAATAGAAAGAGCCTACCTAATTTCTTCGGAGAAAAATTGAATCCCGTATGTGCTGGTGATAGACATCATAAGCACATTTCAAGGTCTTCATGAGATAATTAATGACAGGAAACAAAAGAACATAATTTTAATTCCTCTTTCAGGATCTTGGGGACCAAGACCTCCTTTTTGGTGAGGTTGTCCAATCAGAGGAATGGCACTGGAAAGCAGTAGCAGATTTCTAATACTTTCCTCATCACAACCCAGATACTTAAACTAGAACAGCAGACTGGCAGCCTTTCATATTTTTAAATCTCATTTGCTACATTTTAAAAACAAGAATTAAATCTGTTTTCAGCCTGGGTGTTTCTCCAGTTTGGTAACATCGTGCAGTAATATTTCTGCAACGAAACAGCTTGCCTTTCCCAACCCTGCAAACATGTTGTTATCCTGGGAAGCAACATGACCTAATAAAAGAAGTGGAGGAGAGGGACCTCAGAACACTCAAATTCAAGGACTTGCCCTGCTGCTTCTTGCCTGTGAGATGTTATTAGGTCACTTGATCCCACTGTGCTTCAATTTCCCTAACTATAAAATAAGTATATTCACTGGTTTAGACTGCAGCAGTTGGAAGCTGTTTGCTTGGTTAACTCTTTCCCACCTTGGAGGGAAGGTGTTTGACACACCTGAGTCTGCTCAGGGAAGTACTGAAGCCCAGGACACAAGCAGCATTCCTGGGGGGTGGGACAGGGTGATCTCCACAGGTCCCCTCCAACTCCAACCCCAACCACTCTCTGTGTGATTTCAACCACATAAGCTCATGGTTGCCTTGAACTATTTATCTACCACAGTGTATAAATTATTACTTGTTCTGACTGATAAATTACTGCAGTTCTGATCTGTTCACTTCCTTGACCAGAATCCCAACTTTCTCAACATCTGAAGGGAAAACTACCAGGCAGCCACCACTGCAGTTCCCTCCCCTCCTTCAATCTCTACCATCTGATGTCTATGAATACACAATTTTTTCTTCTTATATCCCCTAAAAGCCATGCCCAAAAAGACAGATGTCTGCAAGGCTGGGCTGGCATTGCTGCCCCCCCCCTCCCTGCCACAGTGTTAGAGCTTGGAAAACAAACCCAGACTCTCGGGATCACCCGAACAGGAAGAAAAGCCATCAGGCCACTCCAAGAAGAACAAAGCCTAAGGAAAGCAGAGCCAACTGGAAGAAGCATTAATAAGCCTGAGCTTCCCAATAAAGCTTAAATAAACCTGGCTTACTGCCACAGCCTAACCACAGCAATGCCAGGGAAGCATCTTAACGGCCTCCTCCAAAGGCATCCGTACCTGCAACATCTGATACAGCTGAACCTAAATCCACCAAAGAAATCAGCTTCTCCATGAGCTCAACAGCCCAAGATGTGCCTAAGGATACAAAAACTGTTACACAAGCATTCCACCTTCTTTTCAGTTTAAAGACTAAAGGATCTTCCATATCACCTGTAGATGAGAGAAGCTGTTGACACACAGAACAAATCTCAACCCAGAGACTGGCCTAACAAGAGCAGGTTGAAGAACAACTTTCTGAGAGTGCCAAAATTTCTCGGAAGAATGAGATAGTCAGTGTGCTTAGGAATCACCCTTTCCTTTAGTATGCATTTAAACCCCACAAATGGGCCAGTTTACAAAACAGGACTCGTGCCAGCTGCCTTCTAGCATTAAACTTTACTTAATATAACACAGCGATAGCAGCAGGGGGACTCCAGTCATTTATGGCTTTCCACATTATGAGCTCCCTTCTCTGTGTTCTTGAAGGGACTGTTACTTTTCCCCTGCAGTCTCATAAAATTGGTTTTTTGGTCCTGAAGGAGATTAGAAATTTAATCTAAATTAATTTCAAGTCAAATTACAGGATTATACAATTAAAAGGGATCACACCAGTTCCCGTCAAACTACAAATTGCAAACAACCTAACTTTGAAGGATGGTTGGAAACAGGGATGAAATTTTGCACGAGAAGGGTTACATGGACTCTTCTCTGCATCACACCAAAACTATTCTCCCAGAAACAACTAGGGAAGCTTGGATCAGCATTTTAGCTCAATACTTTCTCCTGATATCACTGATGCAAAATACTACCACAGTGTCGTAGAGGTTACTTTCCCTTCTTACTGGCTAACCCTCTGTACAGGAAACCACTTCTCTGCCATTTGAAAAGTATATTCAGACCAGGCTGCATCTGAAGGAGCATCCTCTCCCATGACACTGTGTGTGACTGTGACATGGATATGAATCTCCAGTCAAGTACCCCCTTTTCATAGCCAGGCCACGCTATGACCTCAGATTGCACCTTAAAAAAGAAACCCAGCATTATTCCATTTCAACTGCTCAACTGTTAAACTCACATTTCAGACAGATTAGACAGCAATAAATATTAGCACAGACTTAAACTACAAACACGGTCTGTTAAAAATATTATTAAGAAAATGCATCCTCCTTTTAAAACATTCTTTAAGCTTTCATTCTTCAGTATATGGACTTTTCATACATACCTTGATATCCTTACTGTAAAGCTGATTAGGCTGACACAGTAGCTACCACCGTAGCCTTTTTATCAAATGGTTAAGAAGTAAAGCCTGTATCAACCTTATTTATTACTCTAGTAAAAGCAAATTATTAACACAAAGGGATATAACAGTGGGACAAGGTTCAGTCACTCTTGACAATTGAAAAGGGCCAACAGAATTTTAGCAAGCTGTGAAATAAGGACTTTTGATAGCTCAGCAGATGATACAACCACGATCCATCATCCCTAGCAATTAGTCACCTTGAGTGAATTACTTGTGTTGTGTGGAGGGTTTTTCCAATATAACAAGATAAAAGTCTATGTTTAGCTTAGTGGGCAAAGCAATCTGACCTGTTAAGCTCTGTTAAGCCGCAGGTATCGGAGCTGGTGCTGGCAAATCATCCTGCATGGTGAACCTGCACAACTGGGCAGCTCCCAGGTCATCCAGGAGCCCCATCCCAGCAATCACAGCCAGCCCAGGCTCCTCAGGGGGCTGTCCCAACAGCCCAGGGCTGCCCTTGGTGCAGGACCACAAAGCCCAATTAAAGACATCAGCTCTTGATGTTCCTCTGTGCGGGAAGAAGGAACTGAAGCCAACCTGGTAAATAAATCACCGTTAACCTCAGGTGTTCTTCCCAGTCCCACAGCTCCTACCTTGGAAAATAAAACAGTCAGTTTGTGCTGGCTGACGTCACCAGGGCTGGCACTGCCACCCCTCTCTCTGTGGTAACTCCAGAGCCTCCAAGGGTTTCGCTGGAATTGGCTGGAATGTGTTGGTGCACTCCAGAACAGTTCATAGCAGTCCTGTCCTTCCCTTGAGTGGCAGGATTTGACAGAATGACTGCAATTCAGCCAAAGCAAACACAAAAAATGTGGGAACTTCAACAAATCCCTCCTTTTAATTCCAGTGGAATTTCTGGGAATACCTCTACGAACAGCCATTCCCAGAGTTCAAACACATATGGAGTCAAACCTGATCAGAAATTACCACAATGGTCATTTCTGGATTTTATACATGAATATGCTACTAAAAGAACCCAGAATTTGTATTTACAACTTATATAGATTTGAAAAAAGGGTTGAAATCCTTCAGCAAAGAATGAGCTTTACAGAATGAAAGCTTAAAGAATTATTGGTGTAGAAAATTTATGTATGCAATTCGTACGAAAATACTTGTTCACACTTAAATATTAAAATAAATAACTGATACAAATGTTACTGCAATAAATATACACAGTATATGAAATAAAAATACACTACAAATGAACACTGGTTGGGAATCAGGCTTGGCTTTCTGGACTGAACCATGTCATGAAGATCCATTAGCTGTTTCTTAACCCCAGATTCAATATTATGAAACAATAGTTACGACAATTTTACCAAAATATCAGAATTTTTCAAAGTAAATGAGCTTAGGGTTTGCCAAGACTAACAGGGAAAGTTCTATTCCTTCAGAAAGAGTTTCAAAAAAATTCCTTATGTTTGGTCAGGCACGGGTCAAGAAAGGATTTAGGGGCAAACAGTGCATGGCAGCCCCTCCTCTGCCCCCCAGGGATGCCATAAAGCAGCCAGGTGATACAAGACCCAAAATAATCAACAAGAAAGAACCCAAAACACTCTCATTACTTCACAGAATATTCTGAGTTGGGGGGGAACCCACCAGGATCACTGAATGCAGCTCCTGGCCATGGTGGATCACAGCCAGGTTTAACCCACCTCTGAGCACAGACCAGGAAGTCTGAATGATTTATTGAATACCTTTTTAACTCCCTTTCTTCAGAGGCAGAATTGTTGCTCTTTTCTGCACTAGCAACAACCGGTTTTAGGCACAAAGAACAGGATGTCTTAATGTCCCGTCATAAAGGTGCAGATTAGAGAAATAAAATCCCCACAGCCTCTGCCTGTCTGAAACTGCCACCCTCCTTGTGCCCTGGAGGATGCCCTTACCTGATGAATCTGTGAAGATCAGCCTCACATTCCTAATCTCCATAAACATATATAATGCGTGAAAATAACAATAATCAAAAGGAAATTGTTAGTAAATAAATATAAACTGGAAGGTTGAGAAAATAAATCGGCCAAGTTTGCTTAATTTACTCCAAAGAAAGGGAAGGTGAGGGGGGAGAACTTAAAGCACTTTTAAACCAAAACTAGAAATGCATAATTCTTTTCTTCTGTTTAAACTGTCACAAGGTGGTTTATGCATGGGCTGGTCTGATAATTTAGAGTTAGCAAGCATTCATCTGCCATTTCAGCTTAATAATTTGACAGTGTCCAGCACTATCAGAGAAGCAGCTCCTACTCAAATTCCACTTGAATTCGCATTGTTTAGTAGACATTCCTATATTTGGAAGGATTCCCTAATAATTTCTGTATACAAATAGTCTTTTTTTTTTTTTTCTACCCAGCATTGTCCTACAAAAATGAACTGCATGGCTCAGTTATATATCCTGTAGTCTAGTTCTCTGAGTCAGACATACCAGCCTCTAAAAATATCCAGCTTATATTTTCAAAAGCCCAAGGAAAAGAAGACAATAAGTAATGCATGTACTTGTGTGTAAATGTAATTGTATACAGGGAAACTACACCATCACCTTCAAGGTTAGGATTAAGACCTATATTTCTTGCACACTGATGGCAGTGTTCAAAGATGTTAGTTGACCTTGAGGACAAAAATAAATTGTGCAGTCCTGCATCGTGCCCTCAACTTATTTCACTAAAGACATCTAAATGTTCTGTGCTTACATACCATAAAACAGTTAAACACAGCTATTCCATATTAATTATATTTAATACTCCTAACTTCGATCTGTGGAGAGGAAAATTGGGTTTCCTGAGAGCTGCTGCAGCTTTCGAACATCCTCTTATTCACAACCAACAGAGATGCTTACAGTGTTATATTTAGATAAAGTAGTGATGAGAACCCTCAGCATATTATTTGTAAAATTAAATCCCACTGAGGTTTCTTTTTTTTCCTCTTGCCATTTCATTAATTCTGGCTCAGGAACAACAATGGAAGATCACAATTATGTGTAAGAGATAAAATAATAAAATACATAATGAAACATAATTCAGAATTATATGTTTTCTACTTTTTGAAACATGGAATTTTTGCAACTTCTGTGAATGGCAGAGGAGACTCAAAAAACTTCTGAAAAGCACTAAGAGGATTTAGCATTGACTTTCCAGTAACTAATTGTGAAAAGAAATGCCTGAATGCTAACTATCCTTTAAAAAAGGCTCTCCCTGACCCCACTGAGCTGCCCAAGTGCTGCTCTCCAGCAACCTGATCCACCTCCTGCCCAGTGCCCTCAGCAGAGCAAGTTACACCACCTTCTGTTCCCAAAAGCAGTTTAACTTGCTAGGAAGGACACAGGCTGTGCATTCCCAGGCTCTACTGGGAAAAACTTCATCGCAGCTCCACACGGTGCTGGACAAGAGCACAGCTCAACCAGTCCCTGGAGCTGATAAACCTACAGAGTCCTGCAGTTGTCCCGAGGAATTGGTGCCAAGGGAAGATTGTACATCCCTTGGTTGTCAGAAAGACCATTTTGTAGCCAAATAAGTGTCCTGTGCAAATGCTAAAGGCCAAAACACCCACCTCGTGTCAGATTCGCAGCCCAGCCCTCACTAACGTCACCTGAAGTCTTGTTGCTGATTCCAGCAGAAAGCAAAGCCCTCCAGAGTCCACAATAGTTTCCAGAGAAAATACACAGACACAAGAAGGATTATTTGTTATTAGGGGAGTTAAAAATTAAAAAGAATATTTCCTTTATTCCTCTAAAATAGTTGAAAAAGCGTTTTTGTGATGCCTCTTCTTCTGCCCTACAGGGTCATGAAAAAAATCTGATGCTTCTGAAAACATAATTTTATTGGACGTCATTTATACTGTCACAGTCTGAACTAAAAATAAGTTTAAATATAATTGCACAGAAAGAAACTCAAGGTCTTATCACATTATTAATAAACAGAATAAGTTAATTTCTTTTAGAGTATATAATTTCAATGGGTGGGAAAGAAGGGATTTCTAAACCAACTGAGGAAAGAATAAACTGGAAGGAAAGATGACCATGGTTTATGAAGGATAATGTTGGAAATCATCTAAAATCCCTCAATATGATGTTTAAGGAAATCAGTGGAAAAACGTGAGCAATACAAATCAGAGATATAACAGAAATAAAGCTGAGGATCTACACCAGGATATTTCATTTATACAAGCTTTGGATTCTATATTTCCTTGAAGGTAAAAATAATAATCCCACAAGCAAAGGGCAAACACGCTGAAATCACAGTCTGCAAAGAGGAAAATTACCTCACTTGTAAGAAAATTCGGCTTTTTTTCTCCTGTTTCATGAGAAAACCTAAACACATGAATTATTTGGGCAATTTGAATAGGGGAAGTGGTTGCAATGGTGTTCCATCGGTGACATAACATTGTGTGTGTTTGCAGAATCAGCATGAGAGGAGCGAGTTAGTGATTTCAATCTTCCTAAAAGGAGTGTCAAACCATTACAAGGCAATGGAGGCCTAGCACTTAGGTTTTCCTATCCCTTACAGAACCAATCCAAGCAATTATATTAAAACATAACTAGTGACTTGGGCATTGAGCAAGAAGAACTAAAAAATTTGTTATTGGACACACAAAACCCAGAACCCAGTTGAGTGATACAGTTTTACAAAGATTTAACGATGACTTTAAAGAGCTCTTTGGATTCCTCATTTTTTTTTAAAGGCTTGAGACCTCAAGATCAAGAATGAACTTCGTCAGAAGTTTGATTTTCAAACCAACAGCCCATCTTTTATAAATGTGGCACTTAATCAAATCAGGCATCAATGTCAGATTATATGGAACAAACAGTGTGATATTCAGCTCTTCTCTGGAGGTAATGCAAGAGTGACCTTCAGATTCTTTACTCCCTTCCTCTCTCACTCCATACTTTGTCTGTAAATAACCATTCCCACATTTATAAGCTCTAATAAGATCCCTGTGGAGATCTCTCAGATCTCCTACACACGCCTTACATAAAATGTTGCCTCTCCATCACCACACAATCAGCTCCAGCTCAGCAAGACTACAGAGATGTATATTTAGCTGTAAAAGAATGAAAGTTAGCACAGCTTATGTTCAGTTATATCATCCTGAAAAAATACTGGAGTGAAGATCTGAGCAATTAATCTGTGCCGAGTTCCACACTGTCCCTATTATTTGATCAGTCCCCTAAAAGCAATGCAAGCATGTCCTCACCTACCCAGTGGCCCCTGTGTTAGCACCTTCAGTAGCAGCTGTCTGTCACCAAGATCTACAGCCAGGACAACACCTTCCATTCTGAGCTCAGTTCCACCCCTCACATTCAAACTACCTCCAGGATATTTTGTGGAAACATCACCTCAAACAAAGTGCTTCCTCTCCATCCATCTAAAACATCCACTGAGGCTCTTTTAAGCCCTGAATTTGCACTTGCCTAACAACTCTAAATTCTTCACAGCATTAAAGGAGTAGGGATTGACTCTGGTCAATAAATTGGGTGGGGGAGAGGGGCTGCTTGTTTAAAGCTTCTCAGTGAAAGTGTCTCCAGTTGGGTAGCAGAGTTCGTGTCTGCAGCAAACTTAGCCAAAGCCACAAACAAGCCAGTGATGACAGAGGGGATTTCAAATAGAGGGTGACCATGCTGCAACAGGATTAGCTCAGGGCTAGGAAGATCTAGATTTAATTTCAACATCCATCTCGAATTCTCCCCGTAACCTTGACCGAGTGATTGAGTTTCACCGTGTCCGTTTCCTGTACATGTACATGATAGATCATCTCCCAAATGTACAGTGAGGACAAACAGAAGATTGCTAAATGCTCAGATAATATTTCAGGGTTGAAGGTCATTCATAGACAGATACAATCTACCAGGTAAATATAAATAAATATTAAGGAGTCAAAGCCCTGGGGAATTTTATTGCACTCTATTGCATTGCAGCAAAAATTCAGAGGTGTAAACTCAATTTCCACGTTTTACTGAATAAAACCACCCAGAGCTGAGGAGGACTACAGACTTTTTCCAGTGAAACATCGAACACTTTCTCTTTATTTCATGGATTAGAAAAACCTCAAAACTTTTCAAGGGGCCTTTGCCCCAGTTTTTAACCAATACACATTCTGGTCAATTCTCAGACAACTGACTTATCAAGCATGAAAGTCAATAAAGAGTGAGGTCCAAAGAAACCCCACCCCAGCTCTTCTCTCTGATCTCATGAAGCAACTCCTGCTTTTCTGGCTTACTTTCCACATTCCATCTTCTTTGCTCCTTGTATTAAAAATTACCCCTATTAATTAAATTATATTTCCAGATCTCTTCAGAGAGAAAATTGAATTTTAGTTGCTTCCTCAGATTTCAACTGGTATCACTTGGAAAAAACCCAAACAAACAAAAAAACCACCCCAAACAAAACCTGACACACTTCAGAACATACACAATGTTTTTGTTTAGGGAATGTAGAACTTCTGTATGAATTGAGCATCTCCTCAAATCTCTACACAGAGAATCATTTAGGTTGGAAAAAGCCTTTAAGATCAGTGCTTTAGAAATGCCATAAAAACCCTCCAATATTGGGCTGAGGGTTTTTTTTCTAACACCATCTTTATGCAGCCTGTCTTTTGTGAGCCCCTAGTAACAAGCACCGATCTGAGGAGTTTGTTTTACCTACATGGCCACCATTTAAATTTCAAAAACTCATATGTTTTCCATATCAAATTCAAACTAAATTCGAAAAACCAAACAATGCTGACAGCCCTGCTTCCTGTAGGGATGCACTTCCAAACTTACTTCACTGGCAATGGGACCTCACTGGCTGCACATCCAGCTTTGTTTCTTGTTTGCTCCCCAAATCCCAAATCCCAGTGCAGTGCCTGTACCTCTGCCCACTGTCCCACTGCAAGGACTCAATTGGCGTGGAGGAGCTGCCAACAACCCACAACAACTGTTGACCTTCCTGCCAACAAGGTCCTGTGAGGGTGAGGGGGAACACACTGATCAAGCTGCAGAGACAGCAGCAAACCCACCACCCACAAAGGCACTGGCTCAGTGATGTGAGGAGCACCGCAGTTTAAAAACCTCTGCTCCAAAACCATCAAGCTCCCCCAGAAAAGATGAGGGGAACAGGCCCATTAAACACCCTGAAATGAAAACTCCACTGAAACACCATTGCCCAGACTGCTGATGTCGTCATGTTGCTCCACAGAACATGAATGTGCAGTCTAAGGAGCCCAGGCTGTTATTTACCAAGATTCATTATCCAAACACATCTTCCAGTCCTGGCTACACGAGTCTGCTTAAAGACAGGAATAGTTAAAGGGCAGGAATCTTGATCTCAGCCCTTTCTTTCAAAGGAATGCTAAAGTGTTCAGGAAACAACTGGATGTGGCACTTAATGCCCTGATCCAGTTGACAAGGTGGTGCTCAGGCAAAGTTTGGGCTCGACGATCTTGGAGGTCTTTTCCAACCTTTATGATTCTGTGATTCTAAATAGCAAGCAAAGGACAACATAAAAGCTTTTTACAGTTGTGCAGGTTCCAGTAGGAAGATCCAGACAGTGCTTAGCTGGAAATTTAAAACAAATTAAGATATGAGAAAGAAAACGCTCCTCCCCCTGCCCTCCACTTTTCCACGTGGCATCACGTTAGTCCTATTTCCCAACATCTTCCTCTATTGTCTCTCTTTCACCTCTGTAAACAGAGTTGAAAACAAAGGACGCTGCTGTTCTCTGTGCTCTACAAAGGCAGGTGTATCCCTTCATCGCTGTTTCAAGTGTGTTTTGCTTGGGATCTTTTTATGAACTTTTTCCATTGTCATCCTCTCCTCCCTGTTCTGGGTATCCTCTCTGTGTGCACAGGGAATCTTCAAGGGAATGGGATATCAAAAAAAGTAAGTGGGATTTTTGCTCCTTTTTTGTTTGTTTGGGGGTTTTTTTTGGCTAATTAATCTGTGATTTCTGGTTTCACCACTCCTGCTTGGTAAAAGGCAGCAAACTCACGCTCTAACAAGAGAGGTGTGAACGGTTGTTGCCAGGTGGCTGGCAAAAAACTGAGTCTAATTAGTCAAACCTTCTCACGGGCGTCGTTATATTACAGAAACAACAAAGAAAAAAAAAAAAAGGGAAAAAATTAGTTTTTTGGTTCACAGTCCCCTTTTATTAGGATTTTGTTACTTTGATTGCATTTTGCTTCCCCTCCCTATTCCAGACAAAGCAAATACCTGGGTTTTCTGTTCTGCCTTGCTTTCAGCACCCGTTTCCTTAATTAACCACTCTGGGTGCGCAGAGAGGGTTTGAAAGACTTAAAGCCCCGCTCTGCTCTGACCTACCATGCTAAACCTCCTGACGTCAGGTGAAATTAGGTCAGCACAAAAGTGTTAGTGAGAAGGAATAAAATCCTCTATCTCACTCCTCTCCTTGAAACGGCAACCAAATCAGGGCATTATTTTCCATCTCCCATCCTGTACGGTTGCGGTAATTTGGATTTTCTTCTACTTAGCTGAGCAAGCGTGAGGGAGGAGGAGGAGGAGGAGGAGGAGGAAAAGGTACTAATCTCTTTAGAAAGCAGCACTTGACACCCAATGTGTAGGTGATAATGACTTCGAGGGAACTGACATAATACCGAGCATTTGCAGGAGAGTGAAACTTTGCTGTAAGAGGAGCCAAGGTCCACTGAAGCGATTAATTCATGATTTTTCTTCTCTCACGCCGTTAGAAAGCCACAATACGATTAACTCTAAAGCGATTCCGCAGTTGTTCAAACATCCACAGCGAGAACTGACGGCGGTATCTCAGCCCACCTGGGTGCCTGGAAAAGCAGCTACAGTTGCCCTTACTTAATTCTCCCGAAAGACTGAAAATGTCACCTATTGCATTAAATATCAGAAGGAAAGAACGCACATTCTTCCACGCAGAAAGGAAAAAAACCGAAAACAACTCAATTAAGAGTGGTAAGTAGCAAATACACAGGAAGCAAATTTCAAATGAATCACAAGATGAACATCCCCCAGCTCCCCACACTAACTCTTCGACATAATTAAGCTAAAACTGTCCTTACAGAGGGAAAGAAAGCTGAAATAGCTTTATTTACATATAAACAATTATTCAACTGTAAACATAACTCACACACAGAGGAGTTAATGGAGAAAGCATCAACACAGCTATCGACTACACTTTAGATCTCCTCTTCAGGTGCCAAGGAGCAATTACAGTCTCTGCCACCTTGGGAATTCTTAAATATTCCCCTCTTTATCTGGACTAACTCGTGCCACTCCTATTTCAAATACACTGCACTGTCTCACGTCTGAGTTTGCTTTTTCCTTTTTTTTTAGCCTGGACCCAGGCATATTTGCACAAAGCATGTCTGGGCAATGGTACAAAACTAAAAATTAACTAGGAGCATGTAACTTTATAGAGCCTACCATAAAATGCCCCTAACGGCCCAGAGATACTGCCTGAACCATGGCCTCTGTGGAAATCCACAAATGTTTGCTGGAGAATCGTGCACGTCTCGTCACAGCAAATCTGGGATCCCAGTGCCAGACTCTTTGCTAAAGCACAACTTGTTTTGAGGCAGAATTTCCCTCTACTCCTGCACATTTTCTCGTTCAGATTCTTGCTTTTTGCCCGAGAAGCTGGCCTCCATTCTCTGCTCCCAGCTTGCACCTCTCTGAGTTTTCATTGTACAATTGTGTTATTTGGCACATGAAGAATTAGGTTAAGTGGTAAATTAGTACCTTATCTTTGCAAGATGAATTAGGCCTGGACACAAAGGTGCCGAAAGTAATTATCACATTAGATGAGGCATGGCAAGGCTCCCGAAGTTAACCTCTGCACAGCTGTGTGTCTGCTCCTGCTCTGAAGTTTCTCCACACTCACATTTCTCGTTCAGAGGTGACAAATAAACCCTCCTGATCCAAACTTACATCTCTGGGAGAGTCAACGCTGCTCCGTTATCCAATAGAAAAGCTGCAGGAATCTTTGCTTTGTTTTCATTTTTCTGTTCAGATACAGGTTCTAAAGGTTCCATACAACACTATTTTACAATGCAAAGCATGAAGTATTTCAATTTTGAAGTTTAACATCTCTCTTAGCCCCAATGGAGCACATCCAAGCAGATCCAAGAACTGCATCCTGCCAGAGAGAGCTGTGCCACATCCTCCTCCTCCTCCTCAGATGCTCAGGTAGGTCCCTGCTCCTCATGTGAGACCACTGGAGTTTGTTTTGCCCTCAGGGAGAGACATTTCAGAGACTTGTATCTACAGAAATTTTATTTCAGTCTCCCTGAAGCTCCATTAAAAAAAAAAAAAAATCTGCTTTTTTCCCCCTTTCCTACCCATCCCACTACAGGGTTCAATGCAGGAAAGAAGTGATAGGGAGAAGGAAATAGGATTCTTTTTCTACTTTGGTCAACAAATATTCTTTCATGGATCTCAATTTCAGCTACAGGCCATTCTCACTGCCCAAGGAAAGCAGGGTCATACCCAGCAGCTCCAGGAAAAAGAAAATCCAGAATGGAAGCCAACTGGTGCAGTGGCTCAAATGCAAATTTAAGGTCACAAAGACATAGAAGTTTTGATTCTGCTTTCTGCAGTAATGACTTCTCTTAAAGAAAAAACCAAAGAAGGATGAGAGGAATTATGAAGAACTGAAGCTTCTCCTTTTAATGCAAATGTAATTGAAAGTGCATTAAGCCCA
This sequence comes from Empidonax traillii, assembly GCF_003031625.1. Lineage (NCBI taxonomy): Eukaryota > Metazoa > Chordata > Aves > Passeriformes > Tyrannidae > Empidonax > Empidonax traillii. The sequence goes on from NW_020955867.1 coordinate 337,106, forward strand.
GAACATTCACTGGATATTAATCCAAATGCTAAAATTACGTGTAATCTTATGCTGGGACTGCTGTCCCTGGAAAGAATGGAGCACACCTGCTACGTAAGTAGTTCTTTGAACAAAATCAGCTACACACCCTGGTTTTTACAGTTTAGATGGGCAGCAAGGGAGGAATGAACCTGTTCTTCCCATGCTTTTCCTTCAGAGTCAGCTTTAGGTGGTTGCTGCTGCTTCCAGCCTGGAGCTGTTGCCTCCCTGCAGCCTGAGCAGGACTCAGACCAGCTCAAAGGCAAGTGCAAGAGCCTGGGCAGGGCAGGACTGGCACCACGACTGCAAGAGAAGGTGGAACTAAAAGGCCAACTCCCATTTTTTCATCAGTCCCAACCCCACCAAACCTCACACACGTGCCAGTGCTCGAGGTAAATAATCCCCTTCCACAGGAAGGTAATTATGCCATCGATAATCATCCCTCGCTGACCACAGAGTGTCTCTAATTTCAAGCTCTTAAATTCAATTGCAATGTCCCAGTGGAGAACATCTTTACATGGTGCACATTTGCCGTGAAAAATCAGACATAAATCATTTCTGCTCAGGAAACTGCCTGGTGTGCACTGGTGCCAAAAAGTGAGTTTTAGCCTCTTTCTCTAGTTAGTTCTCAAGGCTTTTTACTCATATTTCCAACAATGGCAAACACAATGTATATTGGCATAGTCTCAACTCTGAAGTTAATGTTTAATGACGTTATGCACTCCCAGTTGTTGATATGTTCCTTTCAGCACCTTTTGTACTGTGTATTTATAACAACCATATGGATCCATCGTGAAAACAAACAAATCAAACCAAACCAAACCAAACCAAGTCAGCTGCAAACTCTACACTGGTTTTCAACAGAGCTGTGAAATGGTTAAAGAGTTCTCCTAAATTCTGTTTTTAAAAAAAAAAAAACATTTTAAAATTGCTACACAAATATCAGTGTCAGTGAAAGCAGTTTCCCAAAAGCCATTTTGATTAAAAATCAAAGCAATTAATCTATCACAGAGACTTCTGGGAGGGGCCAGGAGGACCGGAGGTGACGTGGCTACTAAACAATCTCCCCACAACAGGCTTTAGCAGTGGGACCTGCCCAATTTCACTGCCCTGCAACGAGGCCCCTTGTACAGGGAGCTCCTCCCGACAGGTCACAGCAAGGAGGTGACATTTGTACCCCCCAGACTCGTTCGCTGAGGTTGGTGACACATTTTGGGTGTATCTCACAGCCAGGCACCATAATCTGCCTGTGAATTCTGCTTCCTCGAGCTACTGAAGAAATTCGAGGCAAAGTATTCACAGGGAGCAGGAAAAACATGGATGAGCTTTTAAAGCTTCTGCTGCATTTGAGTCTGGGTTGTACAAATTAAACTGCTTTAATGAGTTAAAGAGTACTATATATTGCATATACATATTGTAGAAGGCAAGACTGAGTAGCAGCCTGCACGAATTCCCAGACACTGGAATTAATCTGTCATCTTGCAAGGCCACTATCAACAGGGAGCAGCTCTGGCAAAACGATAGGTGATGGAAAGGCAGAGTGAGTAAATAAATCAAGGCTCAACATTGCTTTCTAGGAAATTATGTTTCGGTTTAGATGATATTCTGCTAGGTAAGATGTCCCTTCAGTTGGGAACAAGGTCAGGAATAATACTGCACTAACAAGTAGCAGGTAAAACATGGAGGTTTGGCACAGTAGGTGGAAAAAAAATAGCGAAAATGGGTTTTTTACATCACTCACATAAAATAATTGAACTATATAAATATCTCCTTATACTACATCCCTCTGAATCCATATCTTTTCCAATATACACCTTCCATTCTAAATATATTTTCAGTTTTACCCTTCAGCCATCAGTTGAAATGAATATCCCCTAATCCTTTCCAGGTATAAAATTAAAATCAAAAGAAAAATGCAATTTCTGCAGAGCCCCAACAGCCCTTCTGAAATGTGCTGTGCTGACACGTGGATTTCAAAAACACATTAGGACACTTTTGACCTTTTGCACTTTCAAATCAGTTGCAGTAAAGATATAGATCATTTTGCAACAGGAGTTTGCATAAAGTATGAAGAATTGCCTCTAGGAGATTTTTCTTTTATTTATGAATATGAGTTAAAGCACCACTTTAGGAAAAAATAAAAACGACAAGATTGAAGTTTTAAAGATCTATTAGGAAGAGCTGTTAAATCTTAGATTATAGGACAACTCAGCATCTATTAACTGTACTGTGGTACATAATATTTGCCTATTAAAAAAATCACACAACAAGACAATTCTGGCACCAAACCACTTACAGTCTAATTTACAATATGACCTTACAAGTCCATTTAACAAACAACCAGAGGTAGAAAATTAGCAGGATAATCCCAGGGAATATACTGAAGACATGGAAAGAATCACTGAGGTCTCATGGCAGAGTCCTTTTTCTCCTTATTAAGTCGCTTTGACTTGCTGTTCCTCGGTTTGATGGGGAATTAACAGGTGTGATGTTTAATGAAATCCCATAAGCGCTGTGAATTACAGCACTGACTCAGAACTCCATGGGACTGGCATTGTAAAATTACTGGCAAGGCTTCCTTTGATTCATTATAGCTTTGTTAGGGAAAAGAACCTCTCTCACACAACAATCCATGATTTATGTGGGGGCAGCTCGTTGATTGCTGGGGAAAACCACCAACACCAGCCGGAAAGTAACCTAAGAGAACAAAGCTGACTCTGACTGAGACCAGTTCCTGCTTCCCAGACAGCAAAGCTTAATCCTTGTCCACCCAAAATTCTAAAGAGCAACAGAAAGACCGACCTTTCTGTCAGCACTCAGCAAGGTGTGAATTCCACCTGCACCGCCAGAGGTCACAGCACAGGACTTCAAATTGGGTTAAGATGTATTTGTAGCTGCCTTTTACATCCTGCCCTGCTGGTAAACTGAGGATTCTTCAAAGCAGTAATTTATATGAAGAAATCAAATACACCAGTACTATAAGAAGGAAGAGTGCAGGAAAGACATGGGACTTGATTTTCTCTACATCCAAACTTTCTTTCATCCATTAATGCTCCATCTATAAATCACCACTGAAAACACAGGAGCACACCAAGCATGTCAGGCATTTCTACAGTTTGAAGAAGTTACTCCTTTCTCTGAACACACTCCCTTTTGTTCACCTTCAAATATTTTGTCAGAACACATTTCCTGCACTAAACATGTCCCGAATGGAAGGAGAGTTGCGAAAAGGACTAGAACATAGGAAGTACTAAAGGAAATACTTATGACAGTATTTCTGCACAGACTTGGAATCCCATCTGCTCACAAAAAAAGTGAATATTCATAGCTGACTGGTCAAACTCTGCAAGTGTGACATCTCAGGACTTTTGCCTGGCTTAAGTTACAGCTGAAGACTAAAAATGAATAAGAAAAACAGCACGGGAGAGAGATTAAACAAAACCCTTAAAACTATATTATTCACAGCTTGAGTGAAAATTATTATTAAAATTGTGGGTTTATACTATTCTATACAATTGTATTTTATACATGACTTCCTCCTGCATTGAGAAATGTGGATTATTTCTCAATAATCAATGAGGAACCAAGTCCAGTGTGACAAAAGTTTCATTAAATTCATTCACTGCACATTCAAAGCTGCAATAAACCTTTTTCAATATACTACTTTATTTTGATTATATATGAGCAAAAGTGCTTTGTCAATGGAGGCTTTTGTTTCTGTACTTTACAAACAGTTGTCATAAATATAACCATAGTATTGTTTTGCTCATAACATCGAATTTTACACAGTACAGAACAGACAAACAGTGACTTCAAGCCACAGCAATAAAATAACTTGACTGGTAACCAATGCAAAATATTAGTGTGGTTTTTTGTTTTTAAGTCACATTATAGAAACATTTAACTTCTCTCATTGGGAAGTAACTTCTCTGATTATGTTTTCCCCAGAAAGCTCACCCCATTCAGCTCTCACACCCTAGTGAAAGACCTGTCCTCTCTCCCTTCCTTCTCCCTCCTTCCCAACTTGCAAAAAACAGCCCCCAAACCGTTTTTGAGAGCAGTTCCTCCTGCTTCGTGTGTGAGAACAAATGCAGAGCTCATCTTTTGCCTGGCTGCAGTTTTAATTTTATTTTAGCTGCTTTGGGTGATTTTATCTTCAGGCACCGCAAACATCTGTGGCTCAAAGCCAAGTGTGACTCTGGATCCTGCCCACAGGATTTCCTCCATTTCCCGCTTAACCCACCATTCCCTGCTCCTGGGATCCTTCCATGTTTTTCCCCTACTGTATTTTTAAAGTATGCTCTTTCCAAATAAATCCCAGTTGCAGTCTCCTGATCAAGTTTTATGGATTTTCATTTAAATAGCTGGGTGGAGGAGGTATATAAACTACCATTTTCCCACCCATTTTATGTGAAGCCTTATCTCAGATGATGCCAGACCCCCAAAATAGCTGCTCAAAATGAATCATTCATGCAAGTTCCCAACTTCTTTTTCTTCTTCTTCTTCTTCAAGAAGGATTGAACCACCACTGCAAGATTTTTTTTAAGATGTCGGACAATCAACGAGAGCATTTTGTGAGCACAACAAGCGTTTCATAAGCAAAGTAAGGGCGGGGGGGGGAATCTAAATTGCCCTTTTTAAAATTTACAGTATGAAAATTATCTCTGTTTTACTCAAATTTGACTACAGAAGTAACAAAAGCCTTGTCACACACGGAGTTTATGGGGGGTAGGGGGGGAGAAATAACACCATTGCAAAGATCAAGGCTTCTGCAGCAAAGCCAAAGGATTAAACTGAGGCTCCAGGTGGGAAACAACTGAAACTTTTCATGAGTTTAAATCTCACTGTATCTTGGGGCTGATGATGAACTGTAGCAGTGTGGGTATGGACAGGCACACTAACCCCTGCGGGTACTCACACACACGCATTTGCAAAACAAACCAGTGCTTTACAGCTCTTTTTATAAATTCTCAGTATGCAAAATTCTGATGAGGATTTGGGGGATTTCATTTTCTGCCATTTTTCTTTCAAGCACAGATTGCAGCGAAATTAATTTTTCAAGTTTGCAGGGTGACTCTTTCTCCTCCTTTCTCGCTTTCTTTAATTTTTCTTCTTCCTAGTGTATATTTCATCAAAATCAATTAAAACTCCATGAAGACAAGACAGAAAATTCTCTGATCCTTAATGATTTCATGCTTAACTATATTGCAACCTCCTCCTTTAGCCTTTGCAAATCCAATTTGCTGTTCTTTAATTCTGCTCTAAAATACCAGGACAACTGAGCTGGCTCTTTACCTCCAGACATCAGGTAGGTTTTTTTCCTTCTTCTTTTACTTTCTTTGGAAAGCAAACCCGCTAAAATGCAAAACCCACCACCAATCTCTGTCAAACCTTGCATCAAAATTCCGCGGTTCCCTGAATCATCCCTGCAAATGACCCACTCCTGGTCATTACAGACTCTGGTTCAGGTGCGATATCTGATCCCCAAAGCCCCTCTTGAACTGGATACAGAAATAACAAGTTGCCTTGTTACTATTTGCCCTTCCTAATTTTCGAGGATGCTATTTTACGGGATTTGAGGGGGGGAAAAAAAGAGTTTATGAGAAAACACAGACTGAGCCACCCCCATAATCTCACCACCTTGCCAAACACGTGCCCCACTGTCGTGTCACCCCAGCCATGAGGCCACTGACAAACAGAACTGCTTCCAGGAAAGAGTTGAATACTTGAAAGTTCCATCTGTGCCCATTGGGCACCGAGTTCTTTCCCCTTTCAGTGTGTGGTTTCTCAAACAACACTGACAGACATTTCCAGTGGGGAATCACCTGCTCCAGCAGGACTGGGGACTGTGGGCACCTGTGGGATGATGGGAAAGGGAAGGAAAAATTCCTTAGCAGTGAGGTTTGGGGGGAGGGAGGGGAAACACACCCAAACTTCCCCCCAACAAGCCCCACAAACAAAACCCCAAAGCAACCAACCAACAACAATAACAAAAGGCCATCAGCCCAGCTCCTGAGGGGAGAGTGTCAGCTCAGAAACTGATGGAAGTACCTGGGAGAAGTGGGCACAGGGGAACCCAATGAGGTCATCCTTATAGCTTTTGCAGTAGTTTTTTTCAGTACTTGGACTGTCTCATAAACAGGCTTAAAGTGAGTAATCCAAGCAATTTCCTAAAGCCTAACATGGACTAGTATGGACTCACTCCCTCCAAGCTGTAATTTACATCCCAAGGACAGGTAAGGTTCAAAAGAGCCAAGATATAAACATCAATAAAGATTACAGAAACTTATTCTTTCCTCCCTTTTTCTCCTCAGTGTTGCTGCTCAGCAGCCCTTTTCCCAGCAAACATCAGATGGATTCCTGCATCCCAGACAGCAGCAGCTTTACCTACAGTGCCACTTCATCTTTGCTACTCAGCTCCCAGCAGCTGCTCCACCACAGCTCAGCACAAAGAAACAAAACCACTTCTTCTCTCTCCTCCTACAGTGTTGAAGCTGCACATCTGCACTTGCCAAGTCCCCTTTTTGATGCTGGAAATTCGGTGTAATTTACATTTTCCTTCATATACACACATGCTGCTTTTTATCACGTTCTAACAGATCCATGGTTTTTATCCTCCTTCCAGATGATGCTAATGGAGAGGAGAAACTCTGGACTGCAGATGAGGAGCTGGGCAGCTGTTCCTCAGATAATAAGTTTGGGGTTTTTTTTAAAGTGAGTACAGAAAAGTCCATTTAATGGACTATAGCAATATAATGTTTGCATTTATAAAGCCAGTAGCTGGTGTAATTTATGTCCTCTTTTGTTTGGGTCTGGGCAGAAGGATTCACAGCACACCACTCCATGAAGATTTAATAGTGGGTAGTAAACCTCTGCTTACGTTCTCATTTTTGAAGAGATCCTTGAAAAAAATAATCTCTAAAATAGGGATGTAAAGTTGCTGCAAATTAGATTAAGAAAATGTTCACCAAATTCAGACTAAAAAAGTCTGAATTCCTACTATAAATCTCTACTATATTCCAACCCAGACCAGGTAAGTCACTCTGAACTGAGCCTTGGCATTTCCAGTGCTATTTCACTTGAAAGGAAAAGAGGGAAAAACCCACCCACACAGATCCAAAACCAGCCCTACAAAACCCACTCTCCCATCACACTCTCTTGCACTGAATTTAATACCAGTTCAGTTCAGTACTGGTACCAGGAACCAGCACTAAGTGATCTGGGCCAATATAACCTAGAAGCAGCAATTTTCATATCTATCAGATATTTAAGTTTTGCAGGACAAGTAAAAATTCCACAGCAGCTAATCAAAGACAAAACTTGAGGAAGAAGCAAAAAGCTTATAATGAAGAAATATATTCCACCACAGGTGGCAGGAAATTGTAGCTACTGATAACAAGTGCTATGGGGCTCTGGCAAAGAAAGAAAATTAACATAAGCATGAAGGCAAAGTAGTGATAGCACCAAGAAAAAAAGCCTCAGAGCACTCTCCAGAAATCTATCACGAGAATCAAGTGAAAAGTAATAAGTAATAAATTTGCATTTTCTGTAAGACCTTGCATTTAAAACATATTCTTAAATATTTAGTGAGTTTGAGGAGCTGGCTGCAGCCCATGTGTTGCTTACACACACAAAAAGCAAAGCATCACTTCACTGAGTGCTGAAGCACCAACATCTGCAGAGAGAGATTACTGAGAAATCTGAAAGAAGATTTAAAAACAAGTCACCCAGTCCATCCAAATAGGCAGGAAGACGCCAAAAAATTCAAAACCTCTATCTTGGAATGCTGAAGAGACAAGTGAGGAACAAAGACAGCAGGAGCCTGAAGGCAGGGCTGAGCCTGGGGCACGAGTTGGCCACGGTGACCAAGGGAGGGTGAGGAGGGAGGTCACAAACTCCTCTCGAGCTTCCTTTGCTGTTCTGGAGGACTCTCCAGCTCAGGGAAAGATGTGTAGAGAGCGCAATGGATTACACAATCCTGCAAAAGCTGGGAAGTATCAAATACCCATTCAATAGAGGTTTTAATATCACTGGCTTAGATGAACACCCCAGGGGGGAAATGGGTTGAAATAGGAAAGGACTGGAGCACCAAACTGAAAGCAAACGGAGAATTTACCTGCTTTGGGTGAGAGTGCACAATTCCTGAAGTGAAGGGAGACTCTGACAGCCATGGACAACAGCAGGTAAAGCACAGGCTTAAAATGTAAAGCTGCTAAACAAGATCTAAGAGCATAATAGACGTTGTAAGAATAACTAGGTAAAAAAGGATGAGTACTTTGTCCAAACTGAGCTAAGCCTGATCTCAGCAAGGAGCTGCACTTGCAGGGCAAATTGAAAGGGAGAGGAAAGAACACTAAAGTACATGAGAGACTTTCTAGCACCCAGGAAAACAGTACAACAATGTCAGCAGGAAAATAAATCCCTGATCCAGTCTCTGCTGGATGTATTCATTTCAGTTTCTCCTTGAAAAAAGGGAAATTTAACACGGGAACGGGGGAGAAAGTTGAGGAATCAGCAAAGCAGGCTCGGGTGGGGTCATGAAAGGAAACCTTCACTTTTCCATGGGATCATAAGACCTAAACTTACGCAAAAAGCAAATGCCTCTCTCCCCCTTTAAGGGTGAATTTGTACAGTGTAGTGTGTGATATGTGTCAAGCAAGACTTGGCACATTTCCTTTGATGAAGAGTGAATAAAGACAAATGTTAACACACTCCTTTGTGAGACTTGGTTTCTACATATTAGCATTTGAATTGTACTCAGCCCTCTGTGTGTCACATTAAGAAAATTCGAATTTTATATGCTCTGGATAAGGAGAAACCAGCAGAAAAGCCTTAATCTGGGCTCTGGGAAGAGCCAGAAGGCAGTAAAAAAAGATCCAGTAACATGCCTACGAAATCCTGCCAAGACAAACCCTAAAGCAGCAAGGAACAGACATGAATTCCACCTCACGGACAGTGGCTGTTCATCGATTAGAAGAGATTTATTGGTCTTATCAAGGATTGTTCCAAAGTCAAGAGGAAGTGGTTGTTTGCAGCCACTCTCTGGAGCACATTTGTCCTCAGAGAAGGGAAATATATCCAAGAGCACCTGTGAGGAGCTCCAGCACTGAGATGTGGCCAGAGCAGACGCTACACAAAGGCCTCTCAGAACAGGTAATTAACAACTTCATGCCAAATTATCAAATGCCAATCCTCAAAGCAGCTATTTTGCTGGCAGTGAAGCAAATCCACTGTATGAATAGGAAAGGCAAAGTTAAAATGATCCCCAACACGCAAGACTAAAATATATTATATAAAAAATAATAAAATTAATATTACAAAAATATTTTCATTATTACTGCGAAAGTCTTGTCTTTTTAAAGATATTCAACATTTCCAAAACACTTTTAGATCAGAAAAGGGCATCAAAAGGAAGTAAGAAAGAAATAATTACATCAATAATCAGCATTTACTGAAGTCCCATCTGACATTTGTTGTCTCCAACCTCACCCAATTCCTTAGAACCCCGTGGAGCACCAACACCCTCTGTACTCTTACCAGACAAGTGCAATGCATTTGATGTGGAAAGGAAAATCAGCTACTGGCACTGCTGGTTTTTACCATTTTTCAACAACTATTTCACACCAAGACAGATAAGAAACATTTAAATCCCAGGGTAACAGCCAATAATAGGAAAATAAACTAACATTATATGTAAACTTCATGTTTAATGCGTTCAGATCCAATGGGTGGTTCAAACAGCACACACACAACACAGAACTCTGCAGGAATACGTTTGCCTTTTTTTTTTTTTTTTAAATTAAAAAAAAAATCCTAATTTTATTCCATTAAGATTCATTAACTCTTTTGGCTTTCGTGTTTCCTTGTTGTATTTTAATATATTGCTCAGGAGAGTGATTGCACTGGGGTGTTTAGTGAGGAGAACACAGGAAGAGAGGTTTGCACAGACAGGCTGGGTGACCTCACAGGGCCACAGGTTCCATCATCTCCAAAACAGAGAGAACAATTCATCCTTTTTCTAATGCACTTCAAGATCTACTGATGAGAAACCCCAGGCAAGAACTGCAGTCTCACTGTTACCCTCTCACTGAATAGAGTTATGTTGTAATATCACCCTTACTGACCTATTAAAATAACGTGGAGCTGAAATTAAGCAGCAATTGTATGATTATAAAATGTCACTAACTTCAGTTGGTAGGAAAAGATTGTTTAATTAAAGCAGGTTTGCTCTTCAAAGGAGCATGAGTTCAGATATATTCGCAGATATTTTTAATTTAGTTGTGCAAAGTGACTGCACAGGTAATTGGAGTTACAAATCTACTCAGCTTCTGCACAGCTCCTCTGAAAGAATATCATCATATTCACATCTAACAAGTGACAGAAAGCAGAACATGCTCCCCTTCCCCTTCTTGGGACAATCCCAGGAAAAGTAACCTAGAAACAGATGAATGGGACTGTCCCACCTCACCCCTATAAACCCAACTTTGCTGACAGAGATGCCGTCGTTCGGGGATGAGCTGATGTGTAATTTGTGCCAAGAGCTGCAATCAAGCGAGATTTAGAATCCCACGCTGCTTTCCTCCAATGTAGGTGGGAGAAGTGACAAAAGTAGTTTGCCAAAGGTTGGTGCAACTACTGGAAGAGCCAAAAGTTCCAGTGGCTTCCCAGTGCCCTGCATTCACAGGGCAGAAGGGAAATGCAGGTGGAGCTGTGCATGGTGCCGGAGATAAAACCATTTCTTCAGCTTCTCCCATCCCAGTTCCAGCTGACATTTCAGTTCTGAGCACAGAAATAACTGCATGGCCCAAAGTATGTCCCTTAATAACTCTGATAAATCACGGGAGTGACAAAACAAAAGCGGGAAGGATTTCATATGGGAATATCTTTGGGAGAGGACAACAGCTGCAGGAAACAATCCTTGTGCACTCCAGGCCTCACCAGACACGTTCCCACAGCCAGAGCAGTGTCCCCTCCTGGTTCCTGTCATCTACAGCTGGTGGCAAGGTCTAACCAGAACAGACATCTTGTGTTCATTGGGGGGAACAAGCAACGTTTTACATACACAGAACCTCAGTTCTGATTGGGAGGCAAATAAAACAGTGAAATCCAGGGAGTCAGCCCATTATGTCCTTCTGGAACAGGGTGTGAGAGGCTGAAGGCAGAGGGTGCTTTAGGAAGGGTTGTTTTAGGGGAGGGGTTACAAATTTATTTTTTTTTCAAGTGTGCTAAATTGTGTGATTGTGCCTGGCACCTTACTTTCCACAACAGGAATTAAAACTATTGTGGATTATGCACAGAAATAGAGAAAATTACAGTATTTCAAACTCTACTTATTTCTCTGCAAAAAAAAAAAAAATTAAAAACTCGAAAGAAATAAAGTACAAAACCTCGAGGAGGCTTTTGCTTTTTTAATAGCTGAATGACTAAGAAAGTCACCTCTCTAGTAAGTCTGCCTTAGCTTTTCACTCCCTTACAGACATTTGAATGTCTGACAAATAGATTATAGACTACTTGTTTTAAGAGTTTCTGAATAAAATGAAAGCTTGAGTCGCTAATACTTTGAAAGACAAGCACAATGTTTGGTCTGCACAGCTTGGAGCACCTATTAAAACCTTCATTAGAGCAATGTTGCCAAACTGCTGCACTCACAGGCTGTCAGCAAGAAGTGATGCTGAACACCCTGCAGTGGCTGGATGTTCCAGTTGCCCACACAAAGTCATTGGGACCATCTTTTTATTCTTCTCTCTACTAAAAAGAAAATATGGGCACTGAGCAGAACATCTTGATCTAAGTTAGATTAGTTTTGGCTAAAAGAGCCCAGCAAACATTTACGTGGAGGTGAGTGTAGGTACACTTATCACCCTGGTGGAAATCCAGCTGGAAATTATTAGTGACAAAAGAAGGCAAGCCCTTGAGTAATTATTTTTTATAAACTTCATGACAACTTCATAAATTACTTCATGTTTATAGCATACAGTATCAAAGCAAATAAATAATCTAAAAGCAGTTTGTGCAGTCTTCTCCACAGCAGCTACACAGAGCTTACAGCTCTATTCCTTGGAAAACTTCCTTAAGTGCTCATGGAAAACCAGCAAAGCCTTTTTATCTGTATCATTCATTTATTTGTGCTTTTCATATCAAGATTTAATTCTGTTTCCACACACATCATAGGAGAGGAAGTGTTCTGTCAACAGACACCCCAGAGCAACAGGGTACTCTTGCTGTGTTTTTGTTTCCAATGTTTATTTGTTAAAAAAAGAGTAAATGTGATTCTCTTTCCTAATAACAAGCTAACTAATCTCATTACCATACTGGGAATGTATTTATTGTTGCCATAAACAAATTTGCTCAGACATTTCCTTGCAATCATAAAAATCAAAAGTAAGCTTATATTTCACTGTACAAAACTCTATTTAAAAGTGAATACTTATTCATTTTTTTTAATTGGTTCTACTATTTCATAACCCCAAAACTTACTTTAGTAGGTAGTGTTATTTCCTCTTTTTCTATAATGGTTTGAATATTACACCTAATTTTCCCTTCTTGGTGAATGAACCTCCAGTAACAAGAGAGGTAACAAGTGAAAATAGAGATTTTACGTGCATGGTATCACCATTTACAAGTCACTAGAATCACTTGCTGTTCAATAGAAAATTCAGAATAAATACCTAAATAAGTTGTTCCTTTCACTTACAAAATAATGGGATTTTCATACATTCAGAGCAAGGTGGGCAATGCCATTTTGACATGGTTGTGAAGCTCAGCCAATGCAACCTGCCTGGCTTCCAGTGCAGTTAGAGCTAAAGGAAAGCTTGAGGTAACCTGGTGCTGCCCCACACCTGAAGTGGAACATCGTGTCACTTAATGGCTACCAAAATTTAATAATTAAAACCCCCACCACGTAATTACAGACACAAAAGGGTCTCCTCACTGTTAGGGCAGGACATTTTCACACAGGTGGAAAAGGCAAAGATAAGATTCGTACCACGTACATTGTGATGTACATGTCAGCACTCCACCTGTATCTCATGATTTTATGAAGTTTTACCTTATAAAAACATAGTTCATGATATATATCAAACCAACTTAAGCCATGCAATATTAATGCTGGAACTTCCATTCACGTATCCTCACTCCTGTTATTTATTAGCACTGAGACTTTATCTGTGCAGGTCTATTTTGCAAGTAAAAACTGAAGGTTTATCCTACGAGGAACAAATTCATAACTGTGGGAAAACACTGCCTAAATCAAGTACAGAGGAAGCACCACTTAGTCCAAAACCTCAGGGTCTGGGGGTTGGGAGAGGGTCTAGAATTCTGCAAGAGCTGTTGCAGAAGTGCCTTTGAGTGGCACTGCCATCTCCTCCTGAACCTGCTTTCCAGCCTCTGCCCTTACATAATCCACCATCAATGTAGTCCAAAATATACATTTGTCACATCCACTGATCCCACACTTCATTCAACACAGCATAAAGAGAGAGCAGATTGATCTTTCTGACTGAGGGAAGCTCTCTTTAGATGATATAAAACCGTAAGAAATCTCTGGTGAGTAGAATGGTGAAGTGAATAAGGCACTTCTATTTCCTTGCCTGGTGTCACTAAGCCAAAAATTAAGAGTGTATTTACCAATCAGGTTTGAATTCCTCAGGAATTTTCCAGAATTTCTATTGAGATAACACAACAGCTTTTTAATTTTGTGGAGAAAAAGATAAAAACAACTCACAGTGCTGTCGTGTTGTGAAAACGAACGAGCGCTTCATAAACAGGGTTCCAAGTCACATAACCAGCTGGGTCTTTTCGTGTTGGTTAATCAATCTTGATTTCAAAACTGGAAGAAAGAAAGAAGATAATTAGACTTGACAAACCCCAGAGAATTAAGCAAATTAATAGAACAAACAAGGATTGATCCAAAGGATACCCCACAGGAGAAACAGATCCAAGAGCAAACATCCAGTGTCATAAATAGTTACGGACATTTTTGCAGTAAAATAATGTGATTAAAAAGTTCTAACTCTGTGACTAAATATGTGAATTGAAAGCTGGAAACTATGGGCTTCAGTTCCAACAATCTCTTGTTCTCATCCATTTATCAGAGTTGTAGCCTCTCTGGCCTCTCATTTATGTAAATAAATGGTACTTTTTTATGCACACAGTCCTTTGGAGACTTACAACTGGTCATAATTCCCATCATCTTTAAAAATAGCTAGAAGAACATAACTCTAAACCTTCAGGACTTCAAGCTGCTCCAGAACAGCTACTCAGCATTAGTAATATTCAGTACTAAGAGGACAAACACAGAACACGAAGTAGGAGAGGGAGGTGGAAAGTGGGAAGGGGAAGTCTGAGCTCGAAAACAATCAAGAAGGAGAAGGCAGCAGGAACCAAAATGGGGAGTGCTGATCGTGGTGGCTTCAGTATCTGCTGCTCTGCCTCATTTCAGAGAGGGTAGAGGGGGAGCAGTGCAGCTGGTCAGGGTTTCATGGGTCTGGGTGTGTTCTGTGCCTGTGTGAGAGGGAACACACCAACACTGTACCATAAGGAGAAATCAAAGGTAATAAATTCTTCATGTTTTTGTATTAAAAGGGAACCACTGTGCTCCAGTACAAATGTCATTTTTGACCCGAGTCACAGAAATATATTCAGTTGCTCTTGTGTCAAACAACAGCATATGGCAGAGCCGGAGGGGACAGTCTGGGTAAGGAAAACATCCACTTCTGACTCGTAAGTTCCAGCTAATGATCAATTCATCACACCCCTCAGTAAATCATCTTTGGATTCAGCTTGCAAAAACTGGATTGTCTAATGCCCTTCGAACACTATGTGAAAACATCTTGTATTATAGACGAGGATTTCCCTGCAGACACCAGTAAGACCACATCTGCGACCACATCTGCTTCATCTCGGATTAACATAAAGGAGTGAGCTTCCCCATGCTCCTGCAGCTAAAAGTTCAACAATGTCAGGTTTTGCACGTCATGGACTTGATTCAGTCTCCACCTTGTGCTCAAATGAAAGTTTAAACTACCTAAATACGTTTAAGTTCCATATTGCTTGGATTTATAGTACTTGTTTTCAGGATAACAACATCCCTTAAGTATTCTTACCATAACTTAGGTCAATTTAGTCTGCCTAATTTTATCTGGGAATTTCAGGACATGGACATCATTCCCTTTTAAACTGCATTTCAAATATATTTTGAAGATTAATGTGCTGTAATGCAGTGTTCCAGGACCACACGATATCTCTAGACTTTCTCTTCCCTCTTGTCTGGAGAAATCAGTGGCAGCAGGGAGAGGAAGGGATTGAGAGCAGCCCTGGGGAGAAGGACCTAGGGGTGCTGGTGGGTGAGAGGCTGGACAGGGCCCAGCACCCAGAAACTTGCCATGCCCTGGGCTGATCCCACAGCTTGGGCAGCAGGGCAGGGAGAGGATTCTGCCCCCTCTGCCCTGCTCAGGTGAGACCCCACCTGCAGAGCTGCCTCCAGCTCTGGGGTTCCAGCACAGGAAGGGTGTGGAACTGCTGGAGCAAGTCCAGAGGAGGATGATGGACATGACTGGAGGAGTTGAGCACCTTTCCTATGAGGAAAGGCTGAGAGAACTGGGATTGTTCAGCCTGGAAAAGAGAAGCTTCGAGACAACCTAACTGTGGCCTTCCAGTACCTGAAGGAATCTAAAAGAAAGATGGAGAGGGACTATTTATGAGAGCCTGGAGTGACAGGACAAGGGGGAATGGCTTCAAACTGACAGAGAGGAGGTTTAGGTTGGATATCAGGAAGAAATTCTTTATTATGAAGGTGGGGACACCCTGGCACAGGTTGCCCAGAGAAGCTGTGGCTGCCCCATCCCTGGGAGTGTCCAAGGCCAGGTTGGACAGGTCTTGGAGCAACCTGAGACAGTGGAAGGTGTCCCTGTCCATGGCAGGGGGTTGGAACGAGACAATCTTTAGTGTCCCTTCCAAATCACAATTCTAGGATGTGATTCCATTATATTTAATGCAAAGGGATGCACTGCACCTGACATGGGGCACTGACAGAGAAGGAAGAACACACTGAACTTGCATGCTGGAAAGAAGAACCTACTCATGATCCAGTCTGAAGATCTTGCCTACCAAGAAAATACGACTCTTGGCATTTCTAACCAAATTTTATATTATCAGAGTATACCAGCAGGTGGCAAGATTGCAAAATAAAGGAATTTTTTAAACTATTCCAATAATCCATTCAGTCAGTGCTGCTTCAAGGACCCCCCAAGCTGGGCCATGGCAACTGTTTTGTGAGGACTTGGGGAAGTATTTAAAATGTCCCTGCGTGAGTCTGTAAAATAAAGTATTTTAACTTCACCACTCTTCACATAATCGATTTACCCACAACTACAACAGTCTCCAGTGCAGCACAAGGTTCCCAGTACATGAAACAAAAGGGAATTGTGGCCACCAGCTGCACTTCTCTGAAGAGCTTGATTTTCCCACTGTTTCCCTCCTGCTTCCTCTTTCCCTGATAGCCATTTTAACCTTTTAAAAAGAGCCTAAAACCTGATGTGACCACAGGGAACTGCGTATAAAATGGGAATGCAACTCAAGAAGATGACTAATATAACTATGTCACAAAGGGAGAGCAAAGACTTCATAGAGAGTTCACAGACAATCAATTGGGTAATTTTTTTCCCCGTGTATTTCTCATGTTATATCCCAGTTATCTGTAAACCAAGGCACAGGACAGCTGTTTCTAAGTTCTACCAGCAGTAAAGATGTGTCATGGACACATGAGCTCGGTTTAAAGGGCTGAATTTTATACTGAGGTTGCTATTTTACAGCCCCGTTTTAATTTAAAATTTCGGAAAGATATAAGTTCTCAGTAACTACTCAGAAATCTCTCCCTAAAATGCCTCACAAAGGACACAATGTAAGCCCACAGTCCAGTATTGTGTCATTTATACACATCTATATACACACAAATAGAGAAACAGGTAAATAAAAGTACGTTAAATATTAGTAAGGCTGATATTGGCAACCAAACTAATAACTAATCTAGTTGACCCTGAGATATGCAACACAAAAAAACAGTGATTCCAGAGACAGTTTAGGGACTTTTTCCTTCCATTTGTAGTGTTGCACCTGCTCAGTAACATACAGCTACACTTCACAGATGCTTAAAATATTGTCATTATCCCTTGAGCTAGAAGAAATTAGGTAGGTGTAAAATAATCAGAATGTCAAGCACATTAAATGTCAAGCATAAATAAGAACCAAAATTGGAATCTCTCAAAGATGCTGGTACTCCCACAGTTGGGTAAAAAGTGTTAACTTCAATAACTGCCACCATTTGGGACTTGTATTATTATACAAACCACAAAATTCTTTGCCATAATGGGCATCAGCTTGAAAGCTGCTTTGGCATTAGAAAGTAAAAGTAAATGTTATCCAAAATATCAAGAAAACTTCCTGCCCCAAAATAGATTTTTCTTTTGAGACTCTTCAAATCAAACACTTCAGGGTATTGAAATTAAAAAGATTAAAAAAAAAAAAAATCCAAATCACTTTGCAGGAGAAGAAGGGAGGGATGAGTAACATGTGAGCCCATGTTACATGGGAGGACACCAAAAATACAAACTGCCAAATAAACTGCCGAGTTACAATATGTTTCTTCACCCATTAAAAACACAATAGCTTGCTCAATCAATTTTTAATTCCATACTTCAATCATTACGGAAATTAAAATCAAGCACTCTTTCCCCAGTGAATATATACCGACTAAATATTTTAAAGTGGAGATATCTAAAACCTAAATTAGATTGGAAACTCTTTCAAGAAGGATTTTCTTTCAGTTAAGTTCATGCCATACCAGCAAAGCACAGTGTCAAGAAATCTGAACTGTGGTTAACTAAAGTTTAAGCATTGCACTAATATATAAAACCACACAAAGCACATTGTGCTCTGATTAGGTAGCAACACCCACCGGGAAATGTTCACTGAAAACCACACAAATCTGTCTTTTTGTCGATAATGAGCATCTCCTTTCCTTCCACATTACCTATTTAATCTTCTACTTGAACAGCACAGCCAAGGTAGCCTTTTAGGAGGTTCAGAACTTGGGAATGGCTCTGCTTAGAGAGCTGGAGCTGAGAAATTCCCTGAAGACAGTCTGAGGTGCTGGACAAGCCGTGACCCCATCACAGAGATGGGGTTTTTACGTGGCAAAAAACCTGTCACAAAACATTGAATATTTAGATATTCACGTGGAAGAGATTCATACTTTTCAAAGGCAGGGTGGAAACTTTTCTAATCTCTGCTCACTCCAGCTCCACTTCTCCCCTTTCCCTTCCACCACCGGGCACCTTTCTGGGCAGAGCAATAACAGAATCAATTGACTGACAGGTGGATCAAGAGAAACAGGTCTGAGGTCACCAAATCACTTGGCCCCAGCCAGATGAAGCTGTCAGCCCCCAGGAATAAGAAAATTGATTTGATTTGCAGCAATCAAGCACCAAGGTTAAAATACCTCGACAGAACCACGTCCTGGCTGCACACGGAGTCAGAGAAGGGAAAAACATTCCACAGAGCAGAAACAAATCTTCCTTTAAAGTGACAGAAAACATCTACAAACTCACACCTCTACCAGCATGTGTCTCCCCATGTTTCAGGATTTTTACATCCTAAGAGAGAAGCCTCAAACACACAAATGTAAAAAACTCTCCAATCAACTGACAGAATTAGGGCAACATTTACTCCCCTGGTGTAAGAAATAAAGGCTTTGTAGACTGTTCAGCACTTGCTAACCTGCCATTTCCTTCCATTCAGCAGTGCTAGGATCACCATGCCAGCTTAAATCTATATTTCAAATACTTAACTAACAAAAAAGTGCAAAGAGTAAAGGTATTTATAACTGGAGTTAAAATTACATGAAAGGTTCTGTTGACTTTCTTCTCTCTGCCTAATGAAATAGTAAGAAAATATAAACACCCCAAAATTTATATATGTCAAATGAGCCAGTCCCATGTAGCTGAGCACTTTTTCTTAAGGTCTTCATAAAAATAACATTTTCCCTTCCTACAGAGTACTGTGATCCAGTCACAGACTCAGGCAATTGAAGTGTATGTTCATATTAAAAAAAAAAAAATAATAAAACCAAATCCTCTTCAGTGTTCAAGAACACTCTTTAAAGCACTTACTCTATAAAAAGAAATCTTTCTGAGAGAGTACATACACCTAATTTATTTCAGGGGCCCAAACAAAAATAACAAGAGTGCCACCTATCCTTCATTAGGAATAACAGAACTTCCCGTGGACTGACCTTGCTTTTAAAACCCTACACAATAAAACCTGACAGTTAAGAACATAGAAAACTCTCCATCTGGGCAGAAACTTAAGTAAAAAAATAAAATGCAAAGGAGTGTTGCATGTAAAAGCAGGATTAAAAAGAAATAGAGGAGGAGGAGGAGGACTAGAGCAAAAAAAATCTGTTAGGTATCAAGAGCATAAAATCCAAAAGAACTAAAGCAGAACTAAAGATATTTTAAAGCTTGAAGCCACATTTTGGGCTGCAGTAATGATTTTATAAAAATAGGTTTGTGTGTAACATGCAACCTGCAAACTTGGTCTAAAAGAAGTGGCTGCACAGAGGCAGAAACTGCCAAGGAACAGGAAAAGGGGAGGATTTGTCCAGTGCAGGTGACTGGAGCAACAGGGAGAAGGGAAGGAAGAGTCATAAATTTTCCCATTTTAGAAGATTATAGCGGCTTTATAAGTAAAATACAGACTAGAAATTCTGGCTCCTATACCAGGAAAATAAAAAGAAATTATTAAACCTAGCAATAAACATGGAGAAATTTTTTTTTTTTTTTTTAAGAAAGAAAATCAGTTTTCCTTTTTGGTAAAGGGAAGTCCTGGCACAGGTTGCCCAGAGAAGCTGAGGCTGCTCCATCCCTGGAAGTGTCCAAGGCCAGGTTGGATGGGATTTGGAGCAACCTGGGCTGGGGGAAGCTGTTCCTGCCCATGGCAGGGGGATCGAATGAGACAATCTTTAAGGTCCAACCCAAACCATTCCATGGTGTGTACCCTAATTATCAATCACAGCTGCCTGTTGGCTGGATAGAAATCTCCTGGGGGTGAAGCAGTATTCTGTAAATCAAGTGGACAGCCAGTGCTGACAGTTAAACAATCATCCACACCAAACTCCCCAGAAGACTGAGGTGTGAGACACCCAGCACAGCAAGCACTGCTTGCCAAGCAGGTTTTCTCCAGAGACCTGAATTCCAGGATAAACAAAATGCTGCATCACGTTGGAAAGCAATGGAGGTTACCTCAAACCTGCCAGAATTCACAACTTCAACCCCCCCCAAGAGCACTACCCTTCTAATGCAACTGTTTGCTGTAGGAAAAAGGTGGGAAGTTGTCCCAATGAGTGCTGCAACCTCTCCAAAGAACCAGATGAGAACCCAAAGATCAGCATATATCAAGTTCCCCAGTGAAAAGTACCTAAGGATTGATTTACACACACAAAAAAGTAAATGATAATTAATTTATTGATGGAGCTTTGCTCCAGGGGTTTATATAATATCAGGAAAGCCACTAAGTGTAATTATTGCTATATAACCAATCAGAGAGGACAGATTATTTCGCTCTCGTTCAGCTCTGTTTGGAATCACATCCAAGACATTTAAAATTGCACTCCAGTTAAAAAAAAAAAATCTGCTATATATTCTCCTCACAGAAGTTTCAGAAGGATGCTATTAATAAATATTGAAACAAATACAAAGAATGGCAAAAAAGCAGAAGTGTGAAAAATATTTCCCATTAACATGTGCATATGGTTTCACTCAAAACAAATTTTCTTGCAAGAAACATGTTTACATAATATTAAGTTGTTACATTACCAAACTGACTGTAAGTTTACAATGGGACCAATTTTATTTAGGCACTGTAAAAATTGAAGCTGGAAGGCAAAAAATTTAAATATATATGGAAATAATGGAGGTAAAGTCCTGCAGGAAAACTCTCTTAATATATTTGAGAGGGGAAAAAAAAAAAAGAATGTAAAGACAAAAGAAAGCTTTGTTTCTGAGCTCCTAATGAATGCCAAAAACCCAAGGAAAGAGGCTGGGATCCAGCCTCCACCTCATACAAAGATGTGTAAGACAGATTCATAAATTGCTGTGCAGCACCAAGTTATTAAATCTCCTGGGATGAGCAGGAGGGTCTCCTGTTGGCCTTCCCTTAATTCACCACCTGCATTTATAAAGGAGCACCTTGATCTTTTCCCTGCCCCATCACCTGCAAATGGAACCA
Organism: Empidonax traillii; assembly: GCF_003031625.1. Taxonomy (NCBI): domain Eukaryota; kingdom Metazoa; phylum Chordata; class Aves; order Passeriformes; family Tyrannidae; genus Empidonax; species Empidonax traillii. The sequence goes on from NW_020955867.1 coordinate 358,406, forward strand.
CCAGCACGTGACAAATTTAACACAGGACAAAACTAAAGACCAAACACCACAGTAAAAATCCCAACTGTGTTTACAGGCAGGAATCAGCTCACAGTTCCCAAAATTGTTCAGCACCGGGGAGTACTGGGGTCCCTGAGTGGGGTTGCTGTTGATCAGTACCTTCTTCTCAGGACTATCTGCACTGTGACAGCAAAGTTCAAAATCACAGACAGTGACACAGTTCAAAATCACAGACACCCAGTTTGGGTTGGAAGGGACTTTAAAAATCCTGCCATGGGCAGGGACACCTTCCACTAGCCCAGGTTGCTCCAAGCCCCGTCCAACCTGGCCTGGGACACTTCCCTGGGCAACCTGTGCCAGGGCACTCATCCTTAAATCTTTATGCAAGCTTACAACTTGAAGTGATTTTAAGAAGCCCATCATACAGCAAAGGCCACATGTCCCCAGGCACTGCTTGAGCACCCAAGTGCTCGTCAATATTGCCAAAGCATTATTTGAGTACCCAGCTGCAACACTATTTTTAAGCAATTTTTAATCCAGCTTCATGCTTGGATGAAATAAACAATTTGAATAGAGGATCCTGTTGTAAATGTCAATTTTTTTTTTCTTGGCATTTACTTGCTTTTGGAATGTGGATTAGCCTTCATGCTCAGTGGGACTGAAGCGGCACTGATACGTGCTAATGCTAAAAATGTAATAATGCAGGGATTTCTATGCATGAACGTTCCCAGGCAATCCATACCCAAGGAAATGACCCAAACTGTGTGAGGTTAACACTGCTCACTGCACCCCAAGGACAGAGACCAGCACATGCCTGTTAAAAATCTCAGCTCCTGATCAAATAAAAGCTGGGAGTTACTTCTGATGGAGAAACAAAACTATAAATAGTGGGCAAGGTACAGGTGGTCTTGTTGGGTGGTGAGGCCCTGGTACAGGTTGCCCAGGGAAGCTGTGGCTGCCCCTGGATCTCTGGAAGTGTCCAAGGCCAGGATGGACAGAGCTTGGAGCAAGCTGGGACAGTGGAAGGTGTCCCTGCCATGTCAGGGGGTTGGAACAAGATGATCATCAAGGTCCCTTCCAACTCCAACCATTCCATGATGATCGAGAAGCTCATGGGACTCAAAAGGCACTTCCTTTCTTAGCCAGGTAAACATCAAAACCATGTGCAGATGCTGGTGGCCTGAGGACCTGCCCTGAACTGCCAACCCTTCTGTGTACCACTGGAATTTATGGCAATTAAGGAAAGAGCAGGTGGGAAAATAAGACAATGGCTCACTAGACAAGCGTGTTCTTGCAGCTGGGAGCCGGAGGAAGCACAATGGCACACCTACACTCCTCAGGGTAGAGTGACACTTGTCTTTTGTTGAGTGAGGATCCTGAATATTTAAATAAAAGTAAAGGAGAAAACATCTCAGGAGGAAAAGCTGATGGATGAGCCCTCACAGCAAGTGTTCAAGGGTGGAAGGAAGACCAGTACGTTCAGCATTGTCTTATACCACAGGTAAATAAGATTGCAAGAATATTTGTCCCTATTTTCAGCCATCAAAAGGACAAACGTGAAATTAATGTATCAACTTGTTACACTGGGAAACAAATGGGGCAGGTTAGTCAGATATACATATATATTTATTTCAAAAATGCCACAACCTATTAAAATATGCAGCACTATGCTGAGGAGGGGCAGCACCATTCTGAGGCACCATCCCTATCTCAGCCTTCCAAGAGAAGGGAATTTTGCTAACTGCACTCAAGAAAAAAACCCAAATCATTATATTAAGTATTTATACTTATTTATAACATAAAATATTTACTCTTTGCTTTATGATTTGAAAACAACAAATGCAATGCTTTTTATCTACCCCCAATAGCACCAGAGCAGCTAAAGAAAGATGACAGAACCTCCCCATATATACATTTAAGAGGAAGGCACTCCAATTTCAGTCAAGTTAATTGAAAAGGACACTTGGAGGAGGGAGTCCCACGCGAGCTGCTTCGCTCTGTGGATTGCAGGAAGTGTTTGACACTGTTTCACAGGAAAAGCAGGGCACTTTCACAGCCCTGAGCTGCAGCACATTCCCAAAGAACTGAGCCCGCTGCTCACTCATCCCTACAAAGTCCCTCCACAGGGTCAGCGTGGCTGTGGTGCCTTCTACAGACTCTCTGGGAGCATTTGAAGCAGCACATCCTGGACTCTGCAGCAGAACTAATATCTGAACAAATGTGATAGATGGGTATTTTAAAAGGTCCCCTCAGAGGTTCGTTGTGACCAAGACAGCTTTCATAGTCTCCTGCTTCTCTGCAGCCATTACTGTCTGCTCTGCAAAAGGACACTGCAATCTTCCCTTCCCTCAGATTATTACCCAAAGACACCAATAAAACCAAAACCACTCAGTGAGCTGTTGCAGATTGCTAAATGATGGCCTTGCACAAAGCTCATCAGCTTGACTTGGATGTTGTAATCACCACTAACAAGTTAGATATTTCATGCAAAATGCCATCCTAGTCCCCACTCAGAATTATCAACCTTTCAAACAGCCTTCCTAAGCCAATCTGAGTCAGTCAGAAATAACAGGTTCATTTCTTTCCAATTAATTCAACATGGCTCACAGGAAAAAAAGGCGAATTTTATTTGCCTCTGAAACACAGAGACTGTTCCAGATTTCCAGTACTTGAAAGAGGCTCTATACAAGTAATAATACTGCCCAAATGTCTCTTCCTTTAAAATTAGCACCTTTTAAAATTAAAAAAAAAAAAAAAAGCAGCTTCCATATCCTGCAGGATTTCCTTGTCTGCTTAACTCCTCAAGGGTTTGCTGGAAATGAGGTGAAGGAGCCTAACATCGGGGCAAATGAAAAAATTGCCCTCTTGACCTTGTTCCAGGAGGAAAAGGTTAAAAAAAAGATACATCTAAACGCTGAAAGCATCGGAGTGAGGTGTCTCCACTCCCCAGTGCAGGACACAGCCAGGAGCTCCATGTGCAAGGAGCAGATCCAAAAATAAAATATAAGGTTAAGTTCGTTTCAAGCTGGCACGTGGAACGTACACTTGCTGCAGCAAGACCAGTGGCAAAAACAGTTTACAATTTTCCCCTTTCACTTCCAGCTTCCTGGGAAATTGCAGCTGCTTGGCCAGAGCCGTCTGGGCGTTGGGATTGCCGTGTTTCTCGCTGCAGCACAGCTGGAGCGCGGGGGGAAGACAAGACAGCAACTCGGAAGGGTACAGACTGTGACTGCCTGCCCTGCTCAGGGCTCACAGGGCTGCCACGCAGCAGGGGGAGGGATATCCAGCATCTCACTGGCAACGCCAAAAGCAGTTCAAGGTCTCGCTCCTAATTCTTTAAGCAACCCCGTTTTCTTTACAGAGTAAGTTTTGACTGGGAGTTGTCAGACCTACATTTCCCTGGGAAAGGACAGACACCTGGGAAGAAAATATAGGAAGGTCATTAGTAAAGTCTTCTCTGGTGAAGCTAACACAGATGCAAAGCAAGCAATTGGGGTCCCAGAGAAAAGAAATGAAGTCACCTCTGGGGAACTGAAATCCTTCCCTGGGAGGGTGGGCAGGCCCTGGCACGGGATGCCCAGAGCAGCTGTGGCTGCCCCTGGATCCCTGGAAGTGTCCAAGGCCAGGTTGGATGGGGCTTGGAGCACCCTGGGCTGGTGGAAGGTGTCCCTGCCCTATTCTAGGATTTTATGTTTGTGTAAACTCCCCTCCTGAGCAGGAACATCTCAATGCCAAAAGTTGCCCTAGAAACTAAGATTCTGTTCACTAGTAACCTTCCCTCATCATCATTTATTGTCTCTAACTCCATACCAGTATCAAAGCTTTGACCCAGAGAAGATGGATTTCACATCAGAGTGAAAGCTGGAATGGAAATAGCCCTTTGTAAATGATGGATATGCATTACACCCTAAAAATCCTTCTTGGAAAATGTCAGACAGCTATAGCTGCAGTCTGAGGCATTGGATATATTGTGTGAACGCTGCCAAAGTGTAGAGAACTCAAAAGGACAGGACAAATACCTAAAAGGAGGATTAGGCAATCCCATGGCACTCCCTAATTTTCAACAACAGAGAACTTCTAAAGTACACGTTATGAATTATTGATTTCTAACTCAGAGATTATGCAAATGCTCAAGAAAACGGGTCTAGTAAAAACCACTTTGCTCTTCAGACCATTAAAACAACCAAACATTCGAGGACTCTGTCACTGCTGCCCCCAAGCAACCAAGGACTCAGTTTTGCTGGCAGAGCCATGTGGAGAAGTTCCAGACCTCAGTGCTTTGTCCTGCTCTGCCAAACACAGCACCAAGAGCCTCGTGCTGTCAGCTCTGAGCCTGGCTCTGTCCTAACCCCAACACTCACCAGAACAGCACCTTAAAACATTTGTATCATTATTCAGAAGACTGTCTTAGAGTCATTGTTTAAACAACTCAGTGCAATTCTAATACACTGCTAATTTTTCCTTATCGAGGTCCTAGAGCATGATTTGAAACCACTCTACAAATATAAGTGTAGCTTATTTAAAAACAAGTCAGAATTGACAAAACATTCCCATCTAATTGCACAATGACAGGAATAACCTTCGTGGTAAGAAAGTAATGCTTAGTTTGCTTATCAAAACATTCTGCAATCCACCAAACATCCGAAAATGCAAAAAAAAAATGTGTTGGGAATGATATGGAAAAATATGATCTTAATTGAAAAATAATGGCTTGTCTGAATTTTTATTTTCTTCGCATCTTCTAAAAGAAAATTTAGACAGCTCTGTGCTCCTATTGAATCTAAATATAATTGCAATACATCATTATAATCCTCACAGGAGAGATGACATATCAGTAGCAACCAGACCCTGATGTGGATCAGGATAATGGGGAAGACAGAGGAGGAAGAGCAGAGCTCTCCCCTGCACAGCGTTTTTCATGCACACTGTACATCAACACAATCAAACACCACAGTCACCTTGTTGAATAATGAATAACGAAATGAAAGGAAAATGAAGGGAGCAGCAAGCAAGGGGGAAAAGATTCAAGCTGACATTTGAAACGAGAGGAAGTCACCGAGTGGTTCATGGTGACTGTTCCAGATGGCAGGAGCTATTTTGGCCAGACTACCTGGCTGGGATGGGAGCTGCAGTTAGGTAAGCAGAAGGGGGGCAGGAAGGAGGAAAGGAACAAAGGGAAAAAACCAATCACTGAAAATGGGATTTTTCACCAGCAGGCCTCCTAATTCTGAACCTTGTGAGGAAGAGAAAGTTACAAAATAAAGCAGTAACTCGCCAGGATCATTTAGGAGAAGGAAATCAATTACCACTCAGGATTACAGGCACAGAAATTCCTTTTGGCCACAGTATGGATTCATTATCTCTCCCGTGCCTGGCTTTCTATAAACATAATTAAATCGACTGTTTCTTATGACAAAATCTTACATGTGCTTTAGGCCACATAACGCATCTTGCCATCTCATTGTATTTTTCATCTGTACTTTCCCCCATCAACCTCTCTTACAGGACTGGGAAGAAAGGAAAAGCCCTTCTATATATATTCCTCTCTTTTTCTGTTTGTTTGCCTTGAGGTCCAGTGCATATTCCAGCTGTCAAAAGTGATTTCCCTGCTCACTGAGCAAATATTCTCAACAAGGATTTTCTTTTTTATTTACTACTATTAGCGATTTTACAGGCACAGGTAATAGAAATGCAGGCAGGTCAGAGTGCATCAAAGATTTATCTCTGGGCAGGACGTCGAGTTTCATTAAATATAGAAATGAAGTTTATGTAAGTGGAACACAAGGTTGCTGCAAGTTGGCTTTGGGACATAGGTGACAAAGTTGCAACCAAACGATGAAAAACATAACAAAGGGCAATAAGAACCTCACATGACCCCAAGCCTGGGTGTTATGTGAATATCCCACTTTCAGAAGAGGACTGTTTTAAACTCTATATCAAAATACATCTTAAAGACCTGAAACTGGATTAAGTCTTGTGCCTGATGCCTGCTAAAACCAAATATTTTGTATTCTAGGACTGGGTTTAACATGATAAACAAAACAGGAAGTAAGAAAATGTAAAAGAATTGCAGAAGAAATCTAAAGCAGGTTTATAACTATCTGACAGCAATGTGTGAACTATCCACCATTACCTAAAGAAACCCAGAGTGAATCTCACTCTCAGAGTCAGGTACTTGTCTCCAGAGTACTCAATTCAATTTTAGCACACCTCAAGGCTTTTCCCAGGGGCTGTATTTCGGGAATGGAAATGATTCCAGAGGTCTCACAAACAGCCTGCACCTTTCCCTTGCCTGCTGGAACCCAAACACACCACGGGCACCCACATCCCTAAAGGAAAGAGTAAAGCCTTGGGTAGCTCCTGCCAATACACCTGATGTCCTGCTAAAAGAGCTCCTGGTGAGCAGGCTGATGGTGGGAACAAACATTCCCAGAACTGAAAGACCCAGGACATCAGTTTTAAATTATCTCAACAGACAGCAAGGAACAGATGAAACTAAACCACGGCTTAAGGGGATTCCTTTAAACGCACCCAAGGGAAGCACAGTCACGTTTTCAGTGAGGAATTTACACAGCAGGAACTATCAGTGGGCCTCAGGAACCTCATTGCTGGACACCTGAATGTGTTTCAGCCCCAATAAGCACTGATGGCCACTTCAAATACCTCTGTTTCTCATTCTAACCACCAGCTATCAGCGACTGCAGCTGAACTGTCCTTGTCACAATGCAGGGGCTCCACTGCACAACCCCCCTAAAACCCTGAGATAGTTTACAAATGCTGAGTGTCCAAAGAAGTTAATTGAGAGAGGTTCTCACAAAACGTCTAAAGGCTCCTTTGAAATCACCACGATGTCTTAGCAGTTGATACAAGTGAACTGCTAAACAGAATTAAAGTTCAAGCAAGGTCAAGTGCCAAGAAGGATTATATATTGCCTAAAAAGGTTGAAGAGAAAACTCAGAAGTATTTCAGACCGCCCTTTACATGTTCATTAAATGCCACAACAAAACAATAAGCCAGAATATGGAAAGCAAAGCATCAGGACAGTTTGGGAAGCTGGAGATGGAACAAGAGGAAAGGCAAACAGCTTGTCAAGCAAAAGGCACATCCCATGTGTGAGCACAAGGGCCACCCCACAACTCCAGGGCATCCTGCAACTTGGAAAATGTCTGGGGTGGCAAAATATACCCACAAGTAGGATTTGGGGCACTTGTTTAATGGGTATAAGAGAAATGCAGGAAGTGCCATCCTGTCACTGCCAAAGTAATGGTGTAAAGAGAGAGCAAGAAAAGCACACACCGAACATGGACAATGTGTAGCTACTGCCAGCGTGTCAGGAATGTGGATATAAAAATACAGCTTCCTGCTTCTTCAATTAATTAAAAATAATTAATCCATAAATAAAAGCCTAAGATTTTTAAAATTATTATCATTATTATTATTATTATTAAGCAATGTAGTGGTGTTAATCAGCTTTCAATACAAGAAGAAATCAAATCAGGTTTGTTAAAAGAATTATTAAGTATTTGCCTTGAAGTAATGAAAAATAACGAGGCTTCACATTTGTTTCATTATTATTGAAAAGAATTAAGTGGAAACTACAGAAATAAGAAAAGTTGCTCCCTGATAGACAAAAGTTACACTAGGATTATTAAAGAAATCCAAATTTGTACAGAACACAAGGTTTTGCAATTAAAGGCCAGTGTGTCCTCTAGAGCCCATGGAAAAGATAATAGGAGATAAATGGAATAAGATAAGATACACGAGAACATAAGACAAGATCCAAGCTTTCAATGCAAAAAATAAGTAACATTCTAATTTCCAACGTTGTTGAGATTCTTGTCTAATTGTTAGGAAAGCCACAAACCTTCCCTGGCTTCCCGAGGGCGCACAGGGCTGCACATGGCTGGAACAGCAGCAAGAGTTCAGATAATTAAATAAAGCTAAGTTAAAAGTTGGGCCAGAGGAGAATGCCAGCACTGACAAGCCATTGAGAAGGCACCAGGAACGTGGAATGGTTACACAACTGAGAGAGGAAGAAATCAAGAAACCCCCTCTGTGAGTGGCTGAGCTAACGAAGCCTTGCTTGCTCCTCTGCTGTCGAACAGTCTGCAGGATTAAAATGGAGCTTTCTTCACAAATCAGTGACATTTCAGAAGATCTTATTCCCAAGCAGCTTTTTGGTATTCAACAGGGATCATCAGCCTTTCTCTTAGGGTTTTTTTTCCCCTCAGCCTGGTCATCTGCTTTCCCTGCTGGCAGGAACTCCCTGTGTTCTGTCTCCACCTGCCAAATAGACTAAAACTGGCCCCAGGATTCAAGAATTATTGAAGTGTGGGGGGAAAAAAAAGGGAATGAATGCAGAGACACACCAACAGCTTTGATCTGAATGTTTCTGAGGGTAACAACTGCCAGAGCTTTGCAGCTCCTCCTCAGCCATTTCAGCTTCTTGTTTTTCATTTTCCCCTCTCCTACCCCCACTCAGAAGCACCAAGTCAAGAGAAGAAATCTAGGTTTTGGGAAATGAATCACCTTCACAACATGTCTCTTTCTGAGATCCTTTCCTCTTTGGAAACTCAGCAAGAAATCATACATATGCAACAGAAAACCCAACAAACTACATTTATTATAAGCCCAGCAAAGGGAGTTAAAGGAATTTATTCTTTCCAGTGGGACAAATATTTTGCACAAGCTAAAAACAATTAAAAAAAAAAAAAAAAAGCCATTTTCTGGTTATTACCAATGAGGACAAAGAAGGCAAATGGTCACAGTGAACTTGTCAAGACTTCCCAGCACCTCCTCGTGAGGGAAGCTACCCTACTTTCCAGAGCAGTTTTCTTCAGACTCATCACTTTCTGCTAACAGATGGGGAGCTGAAGATAGAAAGAAGCAGAGTTTATGCCTAGCACCAAGGGGAGGGGAAAAAAAAAATCATCTCAGCAGGAGATTCTTTAAAAAAAAAAAAAACATAAAAAATCAGCAACTGTCCTTCTCCTCAGAAACTAAGAGAGGTGAAGTGTGGAAGACAAAGGATCAAAGACTTTTCCCATGTTCTCAATGCCAAGCTGAGCCCTTCCAGCCTCTTTTCTATCCTTGCTCGTTTTCCTAATCATCCATCAGTGCTCACATAGGGGTAGTTGTACGAAAATAGTTCTCCAGATGTCTAACAAAAAGAGTTCTACCATCAAAAAAGCTTCCTGGTACTCTAAAAAAATGAATATTTTCTGTAAGACCCGGCACATTTCGGCTAATCCTTAATCCTGAATTCCTGTCTGGATTAGTTTCTTCACCAAGTGGTCAGGATTTCACTAACTCAGAGAGGCACTAATAGCAGAACAGTACAGAATTCCACAGCAGCAGAGCAAATGTGATTGTACTGAGATGGGCCCTCTGCTGCACATTGGAGTGTAGATTTTGCCACTGAGACAAAAAGTTTTCTAGAAGTTGTGATGATACAGTAAAACTATCGTTAGTCTTAAGTCACTTAACTCTTTTTCCCCTTCTACCCACAAAACAAAACAAATCATGAGCGTTATGGACACAGGAGAATATTTATCAAACAAAAAACCCCCAAACACAACCCCCCCAATAAACTTAGTTGATCTTAACACCTTTAAACTGCAACATTTGCAATACTCAAGGGGGAAAAAAACCCCATAAATCAATTCAAGCTTACCTAGTGCTGGAAAGGACAATGTGTTAACATTTTTTTTTTTTTTTTAGCATGGTTTGTCATCATTTTCTAGAAGACAAAGCACATCCCATTTATACTTGGATGTGATCGTGCCTGCACGTGTGCCCCTTTCATGTGGTTACATAAAAATGTATCCAGAATATGGAGATGAAACACTGAAACAATGAAGTATTCATACCCTCTTATCTACACCCAAGTTGAAATTCAGATCAAAATCCAAAGGAGGGAGTTTGGGAGCGATTCTTTAGTTTTCCTGTCAGTGATTTACTGAATAAATGGAGTGGGAACAGGCTGGTTTGCTCCCCCAGTGCTGACGTTCACAGAGTGGGTAACACAACTCTTGCCCAAAGTGTCAGAACCTCAGGGAAGGAGGAGTAGTATTTGCACGATACAAATTTTAGGTTTCCTAGGTTGAGCCCTTCCACTGATCTTACAGCACATAAATGGCATCTACAAATGAAATAATTCACTTTTTGTTTGGTCATTTAAGTAAAAAAAAAAAAAAATGCCTTGAGGTCCTTGGCATCAGAGGATGCATATTCATGGAATCTCCCCACAGTTATAATCTTCCCAGCTACAACCAGACTGGAAAAGTTGCAATGAAGAGAAATATCATAGGCAGGCTTTAATATGAATATCAAACTTGGCTTCTTCATCAATAATCTGATATTTATGATGGTTGAGACCTCATGACATTGGATATCCAGACTCATAACTCGTGCAAGTGAGGTCAGACTGGAGCTGTACCACAAGAGCTGGAACAACATGGAATTGGAGAGAGACTGTTTCCAAGGGCCTGGAGTGACAGGACAAGGGGGAATGGCTTCAAACTGACAGAGAGGAGGTTTAGATTGGATATTAGGAAGAAATTCTTCCCTCTGAGGGTGGGCAGGCCCTGGCACAGGTTGTCCAGAGAAGCTGTGGCTGCCCCATCCCTGGGAGTGTTCCAGGCCGGGTTGGATGGGGTTTGGAACAACCTGGGCTGGTGGAAGGTGTCCCTGCCCATGGCAGGGGGTGGAACTGGATGATTTTTAAGGTCCCTTCCAACTCAAACCATTCTAGGATTCTATGATTTCCCCTTAGTTCCAATTTTATGAGCCAGCTGAGAGAACACAGGGATTAAAAAAAAATAATTGCTTGCATATTCCTTCAAGTGAAAAGCTTCCATTTCTCTTCCCTCTAAAAGAAAAGAGGTCATCCTCAACAGAGTGGGATGGGAACCAGGGTGAGAACGTTTCCAAGGAGGTTTGCCTTTCCCAGGGCAGGCACAGAGTTGAAAGACTGATTTTTAAACAGGAGGGTGAAGATAATAATCAAGGTCTAAGAAGGGTATGAATTATCAGAGTGCATATACACACATAAATATATATATATATATAAAACCCTGGAATAATAAAAGATGACAGTTTAGTGAAAGTACTATTGCTTCTATGTATTATTTCTGAATGAATACCAGGTGCTTAGCAGAAAAACAGAATATGAATACACATATTCACACATACCCCAAGTATGCAAAACAAAACCCACAAGTACACCATAATGGTTTGTTTATTATTGATGTCAGAAGAACATCAACTAATTAAATGCATCTTCTCCCTTTCAGGAAGGAACCGCAACCTCTGCAGACTCAAAAAATCTACATGGATTTGGATGAAATATGGAAAAGAGAACTTGAATTGCCTCCTTAAATGTTGAGTGATTGTGGGAGGATATTTATTCTTTTCTTTTTTTTTTTTTTTTTTGCTCCGTAATGGGAACATAAAAGAGACTGCACTACAGCAAGAACTCTTCCATGGGCATCAAACACCATTTTATCTTGGAATTTCATTAGACCATCAACTGAGACAAGCACTGACTGAACAAATCAAAGAGAGATATTTATCTACAAACAATGCAACAGATTAAATTGCCAATAATTACAGATGGAAAATGAAGCAGACTGGTCTGCAATGTGCTTTTTTGTGAGCATCTATTTTCTTGGGAGTTCAGTTTTGTGCCATCTTTATGAACTGCTCTGCAGTATCATCACAAAGAAAATTTAAACCAGTTTATCTCATTTCCCTAAATCTTTCTGAATAGCTTTATATGTGCCTCGACGTATAAAGTATGTGGTTAGTTAGAGATCTTTCCTCCATCATTCTGAAATGGATTTACCTTGAAAGTTCACTTCCTGGCTGAAGTCTAAACCATGATATAAAGCATTACCAAGAGAACTTGCAGGGATAACCTTGACAATGAATTAGATTGGAGGAGCCTTTAGTTCAGAGGATCCTTGCTCAGAAACCACTACATGTGGCAAAGGGATGAAAAGAGTTAAGAATTCTGGGCCAGCCTTCAGGAAAATGATGAAAGGTGAGGCTCAGAATGAGCACTCCTGAGAGTGAAGACTGTCCTCTCATCACCATTTCCTACGATTCCCCCCCCCAGTCTCTGATTTCTAATTGCCACTATCACACCCCTTGATTACAAGCATTCTGTGAGTGGCTGGAATTTTCCCAGAAATGTTTCCAAATACAGTCAGGTTCTCTTGGCACTCAGTGAGCTGCTTACAAAAGAGATTATTAACGGAGTGGCGAGTGGAGTCCTTGGCTGAGTTATCACGAGAAACTTCTGCAAACACAAAAACTACTCCAGCTCCCCGTTTCTCTGACCTGCTGTGGGGCCAGCTCAGCCCAGGACGGTGGCAGGGCCTGGTGGGTGCAGGAAACAGCAGAGTCACAACCCCACACTCTGCTCAGGGAAGGCTCAACGCTGGTGACCCTCGTTGTGAGAGCTGAGCGCCTTCACTGCACAGACCTGCGACTTCCCTTCCTGCTTCCCGGGAATTTTGAATTAAATTCCCTCACTAAGACGTTAGAAACAACTTTTAAATTGGAACGTATCCCATGCTCAATTTTTAAACAGAAGGATGGTCACCAGTGCTGATTTTTCCTCTTTTAAAAATGCCCTCAGCTCATAACAACTCAGAGCTCTCAGAGTTGCAATACAACAAGGACTGATGATCGAGCTCTAGCAGCAACATGATTAAGTTTACATCATTTCATATTAAAAAAAAAAAAAAAAAAAAAAGGAGAAAAGCCTGAAGTGGTTTTATCTGACCCAAAAAGGATGCTTGATATGCAGATTTTGTTTCATTTATGATTAAATGAAAACTGAATACCATTAAGAACTCAAGGTGGGAGTTGGAAGTTGAAGTTAACCTGAGTCACCAGCACAGCATAAACCAACAACAGATGACTTCACATAAAGCTTGAGGAAATTTTATCAAAAAAACGATTAAAGGACATTTTAAATAATAAAAACAAACAAAAAAAACCTCTCTTATTATCTGGTCTGCTATACCCTATGTTATAGTGCTTATTTTATATGTTATAAAACCAAAGGTAAATAGGTTGGCATTAAATTATAATACATAAAAGCTGCTAAAATCTTCATTTGCAAAGGTGTTTAACCATCACCTTCTTCATACAAAATGAACACAATCTGCTTAATATCATGTTACGTAACATGCACAAAATGCAACAGAACAAAGTATGGAATAAAATATAGTTAAAAATGTTCTATTTTACTTGTATTTCATTTATAACACGAATTTGATGCGACAAGAAGAAAAGTAGTAAGAATAAAAGTCATATTTTAGACTGTACTTTTTGGTCCTAATCCTTGAAGATGGGAAAGGAAGGTAAAGTTTCTGTGGAAAATGTTCTATTTACCAAGAACAGAAAAATAATTTTAAAAGAGTAAACCCTGAGTAAGAGACTATTTAGCCACCAGTAGGCGACAAAAAGTATTGCTGTCAAGTGACTAAAATAAGCTTTAAATTTTGTTAACAGTCTGAACTGTGGTAGACTTCACCACAATATCAAAATGCACTCAGGTACAGGAAATACACGACACAAAGGACATCCACGATCACATTAGAAAAATGTTTCAGTTTATAGTCCCAGTAATAAGCCTCTTTTTTCCTGTACTTTCTACAGAGGGCAGATCTGTGGAACTGCTGCTCTTCTGCAGTTTGGCACAAGCCATTCCCAAGGGCGGGGAAAAGAGAGTAACAGAGGATATTGAGAAGTGATGTTTATAGTTCTGCTAAGAAGCTTTTCTGTCTTTGATGTAGCAACTCTTTGTCAGCAGAGGAGGAGGCAAATTCCTACTGCATTGATTTTATTAAATAAATGAGAATATTCAACGCTGCAGTACAACATTAAGACTTTTTCCACTACTGAACTTTTATGTCCAGTAATGGAGATGATAGCACAAACCATAAAAATATCCATCAGATTTGGCTGCTTCTGCTAGACTTGGAAATTTGCCTTCCTGACAGGAACGTGGAAAAACCATCGCACCTGGCAATGACACACCAAAGAGACACCACAGCAAACCTCCCCACTGGGATTCCTGCAGCAACATCGTCCCCCAATTTTGTCTTCTTGTCATGGAAAAAGGGATGTTCAGTAGGATGTAAACAGGCATTTTTTGTCCATTTCTAGCCATTGCCGTAGCTGGAAAATACCTGCATAGGTCAGAGTACTTAAATATTTATCTGCCTACTACCTTAAAGTTATTTTAATAGATTTACTGCCAGCTATTTCTTAGACCTGGATTTTACTCATTTTAATTATCAGCCTCAAAACCAAACTATAATACAACAGCTGTTTGACCTGTTGCAGCTTATACATAGCAAGGACTAAATGCCAGTAAATTCTTTCATTTATAGCCATATTATGATTACACCAGAGGTCATCATCAGATGTCACAATTCAAAATTGCTTTGTGTTGTTTGCAGCACATTACATTGCCAAACTGGTGGGGTTAAGTGTAAATATATATTTTATACATTATATATCTATATTATATATACATATGGTCTGTGTTAATTTGCTATCTTTGTACATCCTCTCCTTCCAGTGGAATTAAGTTATTCTGTACTAACAGCAAGGTGGACTCACTTTGCACTTCCAAAGCTGTTACAGACTAAGGAGAACTTGGCAGCAGAGAATTTACTGATCCTAATATTAAAAATATCATATGGATGGGCTCCAAGGAGACAAAGGTATGAGAATGCAAAGGGGAACAGATGAAAAAAAAAATCTAAATTGTTTTAAAATGTAGCTCAAAGTTCCTTACTCTCTACTATATAAAAAGCTGCCAACTTGTTTCTTCTTGTGTTTTTCTTTCTTCTTTTCTTTCTTAGCTTTGGATAGCCAAGACTCACAAAGAAGAAAAAGGGGGGGGGGGGGGGGAAAGAAAAGCATAATAATTATTTTGAAAACATCATTTAAAAGCCAACTTAATCATATTTACAACCACACTCACATTATTCATTTTCCATATTGGAGCTACCAGCACTTGAATCACACTACCACTGGTTCATGCAGGCATACACAGAGAATATATTCAAAAGCCAGGACCAGCAGTGACAATTTCATTAGAAAAACCACGCTTCTTTGTGTGAAAACCTATTCTTTGTCTCCAAAAAAACTGAGAACTTACACAGAAGAGAAGTTGAAACGTGCGCTAAATGCTGTTGCTCATCTCAACACTGCCTGCCATGCACGAGCTCCTTTGCCAGTCCCCATTCAGGGAGGTGGGAAGGCAATTTAAGATGGAAGTGCCAAAACAACATTCTCTTCCTCTCCTAAAAGAGGTGGCCAACACATTTGGGCCAGTTCACTTCCATTTTTGACTGGCAAGGACCTCTTCAAGCTGTAATTACTGTTGGCAGCAGAAAGCTCTCTCTCCCTTCTGTCCATGAATGGGTTTTGGAGAAGCAATTATTTTTTTTTTAAATTTTTTTCCTTCAAATCGTTCAGGCCATAAAACTGACTTCCAGACACCCCACCTCCTATTTTATGCTGATTGTTCTTGCTCACAGATGCTGTTCCGGAACAGAATCCTCCCTTTCTGTTTAGTACCTACAACTGAGTCACAAGGCACATAAAGAAAGACATTTTAGAGGGACTTACTTTGTCCCTGGACTTTTCCAACGAGTATTTATGCCAAAAGCAAGCTGCTAAAATATTAATGGGAAAGGAAGGAATTTGATGGGGGACGTAACACAGTCACTGTTACGAGGGTGTTTGAAAAGTCTCGGTGGAAACCTTTCCTGTGCACACATTTTTAGGAGCCTTTTCTGCTCAGGGATTTTCTTAAATTGAAATATCAAATTTATAAAACATCAAGACAATACCAAGACCATGAGGATTACCATAAATTTAGAAACAGAGTTTAATCAGTTGTCCATTTAGCTCTGCCTCCTGGCTTGAACAGGGGCAGTAACAAATGCTTTGGAGAAAAAAATGCTGCAATTAAAAGGAATCTGCGTCTGCAATCCGGTAAAACCCTCCCACTTGGAAAGGAAGTTCAACTCCTTGAACTCATTTCTAGCTCTTCCTATAGAATATAAACAAGTTAAACTTTAATTACTGTAAGCTTTCACATCCTAATGGAATATAAGTAGATTTAAAGAAATTTAGAAAGCAGCAATTTACTTTGGAGTAATGTAATTTTATTTAATTGCTTCTAATTAAAATTATTCTACAAATGTAAAACAAAAGTGTCTATTAATTCTCTTCATAAACTAAATTTAGATATCAACTGAGTAGCTTACTCACAGTATTTACTATAATTATTGCAATACTTCTCTAACTTTGATGATTTAAAAGTTTTGGGGCTCGATACCAAATAATGGTTTCTGCTGCATAAAGCAAAATAATCTTTCAAACTCCCAGTGCCTTTGTACTTTGAATGTGACTCACTAAATTTACATTTTGTGAAGGCACATGTAGGAGTAAAAGCACTTATGTATTATCAAGAAATATGACATTATATTCCCATGAAGTTACTACTTATAGAAAAAAATAAAACTGTTCCCCTTCTCTCCCATACCTAAGAGTAAAGTGAATACCTTCCATTAACTTTATAAAGAAAAAGGACACTTAATATTTTTGCATACATTTTTAACTTCACTTTTAACACAAAGTTTTAAAATCAGCCATGAAACAAAAATTGGAAATATCTTTCAATAAAAGTTCATCTGAAAACAATTACTGCATTTAAAACGAATCAACGATTTGTGCCGAACCTGACAAAAAACTAACCAAAAAAGAAATGTGAGACCATTCTGCAAACTTCTGTGTTTTAAAAATAGGCCAACATAAGCTCAAAAGCAGTAATTTCTTTAATTTCTTATCTTAATTTATCTTCATTCTCCTCTCTCTGTGGTTTTTCTACGTAGTTTCTCATATAGTTCTTCAAACACCAACAGATCAACACAGCAAATGCAACACAGAGTCAGAATGCCTCTTTTTTAGGTAAAATTTGCTAACTGAAAAGTAATTTCTAAATGTTACCTCTAAGCCATTTTATTCTCCAAATTTGTTGATACTCCGAAGTCACAATCCATCATAAGAGACTTGTGCCTGATTTATCCCACGAGGAGATGGCACTGCCATATGGTTCAGCCACCCTGTGTGGTTCACTCCACAAACACTTGAGCATGGACCTCTAGCAATGAACCAACAGAGAATGAGGGGGGAGACGCAGAAATATCAGCTGCAGGTGGGTGTAAACTTCCCTGTGAATCCTCCACCACCGGTGCTCAGGGCTGAACTGCGTGGGAGTGGTCTCAGGAGAAAAGAGGTTACTTGCAGTTCGAACGTGGTTTGGTTCTTCCCTCACCTGCTCACAAAGGGAGGCTCTAGAAGTGCCCTGGGGGAATGGTGGAAATCAGGAATCCAATTGCAAATGTGAGTTTGATTGGGAAAATGACTTTAAAAAAGAAACAAACAATTCACAAAATGTGACATAGGGCTACAGTCCACAAACTTGGAAAGTTTTTGAAAAGCTCCTGTGAAGGAGCTCCTTGTGGAAATCAGGAGACAGACCAGGAAACAATCATACTCACTGCTCCTATTCCTATTTGGAATCACAGAATATTTAAGAATGGTTTGGGTTGGAAGGGACCCTGAAGATCATCCAACCCCACCTCCTGCCATGGGCAGGGACACCTCCCACTATCCCAGGTTGCTCCAACCTGGCCTTGGACACTTCCAAGGATGGGGCAGCTACAGTTTCTCTGGGCAACCTGTGCCAGGGCCTGCCCACCCTCACAGGGAAGAATTTCTCCCTAACACGTTCTCTAAACCTCCTCTCTGTCAGTTTGTTCCCACTGCTCCTTGTGCTGTCACTCCAGTTCCTGGTGAACAATCCCTCTCCAGCTTCCCTGTCACCCCTTTAGGTCCTGGAAGGTGCTGTGAGGTCTTCACAGAACCTTCTCTCTTCCAGGCTGAAGGGCCCTAACTTTTCCACCCCATCTCCACAGGGGAGGTGTTCCAGCCCCCTTATCAACTTCATGGTCTCCCCTGGACTTGCTCCAACAGTTCTTACGTTGGAAGCATTATTTGGAGACGCTCCTAGACCTTGACAAAGCCATGGAGGGTGAAAATCAAGACACCTGTTTTGTTTTTAAATCGGAGGAGGGAAGAAAATGTGTTTCTGTTACTCAAACAATTTTGGCAATGTATTACCACTGGTTTCTTAAAAAAAAAAAGCAGTTCCAAGAGGCTCCTAAGGAAGTCACAGAGTGCCACCTTTGGGCACAGATGTATCACAAACATCTGTGCAGTGCAGGGTCAAAATTGCACTATTTCAGCAGGATGGAATCTCTCCATCAACGAAAGAGCAGTTCCCTCTGCCTAACGAATTTCAAGCCAAATTACTACCAAAGCCCAGAATGAGATCATTTGATGTCAAGGCAAAGCAAAAATAAAATAAAATAAAAAAAAAAATAAACTAAGAAAATAAGATTGTAGTGACAGTGGCACCCAGGAAAAAATTTCTCACAGCAATTTACTTTTTGCATCATGCTCTGGCATTGAATATATTCCTTCACTGACTGGATCCCACGGGAAGCACATCCTTAAGCATTTTTAACCCCAAACTCACCAAGTCTAAAAACAGCCCGTTAATTAAGAAGTTGAGGGGAAATCAACTCTAATAAGCAAATGGGTTACATGAATACAAAATTCAGAGGGCATGTTTAAAAATTGGTCAAGATTAAAAGCAGGAATAACAAGTTAATTACAAAAACAATCATCAAAGTGTCTGTTTTGGATATGTGAAAACAAAAACCTTGAAAATGCACTGTTTCAGGGAAAATTCTGTAGTGCCAGGAAGAGACTCCCAATGAAACTTGAATTTTTTTCTTGACTTCAGCAATTCACTAACAAATCATCATTAAAGTCTTGATCCCCAGGGCATCTTAGAAGCACTTTTGCAGCATTAGTAATAGGCCATTTAATTCCCCCACTTTATTTCTAATTTCTAATTAGGTTTTAATTCATGGTATAACTTATCCTTTCATTGTGATGGCCTGTATCCTTAAGGAAATCGGAATTTATCTTCCTAAGCTTGAAGTTTTTACAGTCAGGATTCCTGGATTATGGTGTTCCTTCTGCTTGTTTACCATCTCCTCCAAACTCTCCTAAAATAAATCAACGTGTTTATTATTAAAACATTCTGGTTTGCCCGTGCCTGCTGCTGCTTCTCAGCTGGCAAAACTTGATTTTTGGAAATGCTTCGTCTCTAAGGCAAGAGTTGGTGACATTCCCTGTACTGCTACCTCAAACCACATCAGAAAGGTCCTCTGTAACAGGAACCTTGTCATAAAACAGTCTTTAAGAGTTTCAATGTGGAACACTGAATAAACACCTCATTTCACTGCCTGTCACTGAGGAGACAAGTTTTGGTAACAGGGGCTTGGTCCTTCTTGGATTTCTCCTACCTATGGATTGCTGCAGCACTCGACTCTCTAAAGGGCAGCTGATTCTATTCCAAACCAAAAACTCCCCAACCAAACACCACACAACAACAACAAAAAAAACCCCAAACAAACCAAAATCTTCCTCCCCAAACCAGCTGCTTTTTCCTTGTGATTCTTATTCCATTTTCTACTGCACCCAGGGGAAGGTTCCCAGCCTGGTACTTCAACAGAATAGAGTAAGAACCAGAATTAGGGTAGACTGAGAGCTGGATTAGAAGAGAACAAGGGAAGAATGAGGGTGAAATTGGAGTCAGAATAGAACCAAATTCTCCTCGGTGCCCCTCCACCTGCAATGCAGCACACTGAGCTCTGCCTCTGTGGCTCTGGCTGCAGCAGCAGCATCTGCTGAGGGGAAGAGCCATCAGCTGCACCTGGGAAATGCTCCTGCATTTTGCCTTTGGAGAAACATTTCAGGACCCTCCCAATTGCCTGCCCTGGGGAGAGGAGTACGACGCTGTAAGATGTTATTTTTCTGGTTCCTTGTCAATTGAAAGCCTGAATTTATGCCTCATGCCCGGTAGATTTTCCTGTCATGGCTCAGTTTTATTTGTTTTGTTCCAAATGTCAGCAAAAGATAGAGCTGAGCAAGAAAAAAAAGCAGGAGAGTGTTTCTCCATGGCAGAGCAGTGCCTGGATGGGATGGCAGGTGATGCCACTCTCCAACCCTCACCCTGCCCCTCGGAGATTCCAAAGCACTGCGTTTGCATTGTCAGTCCCACCAATCCTCCACATCAGTGCAAACAGCAGAGATCAAGCTCAGTTCGTTCAGTTCATGCTTTCTGAAAGAGCAGCACACACAGATCATGCTGAGAGAGGCTGCTTTGCTTTTCTGCTGATCTCATTATAAGCCAAGACGACGGCAATCTAATTTCATCGGCCGCAAAACAAACAGCGCGTTCAGTTTTTAACATCCAGCCCAAACCTCTTCTGGTTATAATATGAGTTTAAACTTATACAGCATGTTCATTACCATAAACAATCTGCAAAATGGCCAGAAAACTAACTCCATCCCTTGTAATCTGCCATCAGAAAACCCCAAAGAAATAAACGTTGGCATTTCGCCTTTGCTTTCACTTTGCTCTCAAGGTTTTGGAAAGATCAGCTGAAAAGTTTTCCTTCCAAATAATCTGAAGGTTTTCAACAAACCAGAGAATGCTTCCAGATGTTTTTCTTTCAAGCATATCTTAATAAAATCTCTCTGAATAAAGAAAACTTAAAGGTAGATAAATAGTATCTTGCAGAATAAAGAATTAGGGAAGGGTTCTAAGCATTCCAAAATGATACTCATGTTTCATTTCAATTGATTTTGTCTACCTAATCAGTAAAATTGACAACAACAACTTGACTTTCTTCTTCAGAAAAGGGAACAAAGTATTATTTTAAAATATGAGATAATTTCAATTTAATAAATATGACGTGCAGGTAATGGGATCTACATGAAAAATTTAAAAAGCATTGCTCTTCATCATAAAATTCAAGTTAAGCAGCATATTCTGCTGCAGATTCAATTAAAAACCACTATTCTAAATGTATTAGTCAGTCATAAATATCAATTCAGTTTCCATGCAAAACAAAATAAATCTGCAACAAACAGCTAAATCATTCTAGAAGTGAATGTTTGCCTATACAACAACCCCGATAACAAGAGAGAAAATAAACAACTGAAAAGCCACAATGCTGATACTTCTCCACAGTCAAGAATATATGGTCTAACATATCGTGCCTTAACAAACTCACATAACTGATAAAAATTATGATAACTTAGAGGCACAATGGCAAAAATCTATAGTTACCTGGTTATCAAATGTTATAAATTATTGCTCGAAAAATAGTTTAATTTTTAATGCCATATGGGAGAGGGGAAGGGTCTGTCAGGGCACAGCTCTGATGAAAATCTCCTAATGGAGCTTTACAGATAGTCAAATAACCAGACTGACAGTGACACAAACTGCACATGGCTCATTTCCTTCAAAGTAAAAACAGACTAGAAAGAAGGTCTTGCTCCTCATGATCACTCCAGCTCGTGCAGGGACTCTGGCAGCACCCACAAACCTCAGCACGACGGGAGAAAAACCAAACTAGAGAAGCCAAACCCTCTGAAGGCACAGGAGAACCAGTGGGAGGAGAGTCCAAGAGGATCATCCAAGAGGAGTCTCCTCCCCCTGCATTTCTTCCCTAATGTCCCCCAGGTGTCCTGCCCATGCGGGAGAAGCTGCTGGGGGTGTCACTCCACCCGGAGAGAGTGAGGGAGAAAAAAGAAAGGAAGAAAGCCCAAGGATGGCAAGAGCAGGGCACAGAACGAAGGCAGGCTCGGAAAACCCAGCTCGCTCAGTCTTGGCTTCCCAAATCCAAACCCAGCAGCTGCTCCAAAACTCCAATTGGAGCCAAGTTGGGAAAAGCTGTCCCAGGTTGTCCCCAACCTGTGGGAACAGCGAGATCCACAGAGAGGGACAATCTCTGCCAGGTCCCAGGGCTGCCCCAAGCGCTAACAGACTTATTTTAATGTTTTCCTCCCCTCTCCCGTAAGTTCATTATTTTCATATTTTGAGTTTGGCATATAGGAAGGGTGTAATACCGAGTTTGAACTAAATTTCTCCATGACTATAAAAAAAAAAATAAATTTTTGATTAAACAGATGTCAGCAAAATTTTATGGAGTGAAAATTGAGTAACAGATGGTGAGGTCTGTGGAGTTCAAAGAGGCTGGGTTTTATTAAAAAGGAAATTTGAGGAAAAAGAATTATTTTGCTGGAAATATTGATGCAGTGTTTAGGCAAATGTAAAAGTATTCCTACTTGATAGAAAACAGTAAGTTTAAAAAAAAATAAAAATAAATGTATTCATGCCAGGAACTCAGACCATTATAAAAGGGGATTTATTCCACCTTCTTTTTACTGGATACAGCTTTTTCATCCACAACATCAAGGTTCTCAAAGAAAAATAATATACTTCACGGGGAAGGAAAAAACCCAATTGCCAAACCAAAAATAACAATGACCTTGATTAAGCATCCTGGACAAAATACATCCTTTATGTGACGTACAAGCTATTGTGAAAGATAATAAATAGTTAGCCCAAACTTATAATAAGTATTAAACAAAATTGCAAATAATGGCATATGTCCTTTAGGAAATAAGACTGAGAAGGATTATAACTCCTGACTACCATTAATGTATCACCTCTTTTCCAGCTTTACCACTTGGAATGGTAAAAAAATATTGCCTCCAGTGGAACAGAGTCCATGAAATGAAAAGAATGGCATAGATATAATTATTAATGCAGAATATGACTTCTCTCCCTATTCCTATGGTTGCTTAACCTTTTTTTTTTTTTTCAAGCTGATATTTTACACATTTTATTACATCATTGGAAAATAAAATAAAATAAAAAAAAATCAAAAGGCAGGAGTAGTTTCAAATTCATGACCAGGCTCGTTGTGCATCAAAGAGAGCTGCAGCGCCCTATGGAACAGCAGTCAGGGAGCTGCTTCAGATGTCCATGGGGAAACACCTGGGGAAATCTGAGTTTCAGAACACTTAACCACGTGGAGAAGAGCTCCCTGTTCTCCAAACCAGTTGGTTCACAGCTGGGAGAAGATCCTTTGCCTACACAACACGGGTATTTTCTGAGCTGACAGAGCCCCAAACAAGCAGAGCCAGCCCATGTGGCTGAGTCTGCACCGACACAGCTCAGCTCTGTGCAGAGTGCAATTCTCATCTCCCCCCCCAAAAAAAAACCTGCTGGGAGCTCATTCTGCCTCTGATCTGCTCCTCCTGCAGCACAGCTCAGAGTTCTGGTGCTCCCTTGGACTAGAGCTTTGAGTACACCCTGACATCACCACTGGTAAAACAATCACAAAGACATAACAAATAGATATCTTTGATCTTGTGACTTAATCTCTCAGTGACATCTTCTACTGGAGACATAAACTGTGCTGTCAGGATTCCTGCTGTGTGCAGGCTCAGAGAGAGTGGAGGCTGCTCTATCCCCACACTTCAGAAATGCTGCTTATTTTTCAGAAAGTGGCACAATAAACCGAGAACCCCCAAGTGTGTGAGTGCAGACACGGTGCTTCCAACTCACCAGCAGTGACACTGATGGTTTATGAACTCAGTCATGTCTTATCAGCGGTTTTAGACACCAACACCACAACAAATGGACATTTTGCTACAAAGACAGTATTTTACCAGTGAAATACAGTCAGCTTCTGTTTGACAGTGATAAAAGAATCAACTCATTCGAGCCTCCACAAAGCAAAATACCCTCCTGGAGTTCCATCCTTGAGGAGTTTGTACAAGCACAAGCTATTCAGAAGCCAGTTTAGCTCCACAAGCTATCCATCATTGCTTCATCTCTACTGATCCCTTTATCAGCCACATCCAGGACCTTACAATTGTTCAGAGACACCAAATAAAAACATGAAGAAGTTCTTGGTTTAGGTTTGTGCCAGAGTAATTTGGATAAGGTTTAGTACAGCCCTCCAGCCTTCCCAAGGAACAGCTGATGGGATTGAAGCACGTTGAAAGCGCATAGATGTTGTCTAAAATATTTTCACATGCTTTTAGATATAGCAGTCTTGTATTTAAACAAGCAGAGAAAGGGAGCATTGGAGATGGGTGTTAATTACTCCTATTTACAGGCTGCTTCTGGCAGTTTTCCATATTGCTTAAAATTGAAGCTGTAACTTATTTTCAGTGATTCAAAAATCAAGGCAAGGGCAGAAATTCATCAGAAAAAATGAGAGACTACTTTTCCAGAGATATAAAACAAAATGCAGCTTACATGTAACATGCATCAGGTTTTAGATCTATCCTTTATCTTCTGAAGGCAAATGTGATGATCAATCTACCAAAATCCTAAAATAGTCACCCAGATACCTCCTCTTAATCTTCAGCTGTTCAAGGATTCTACAATTTTCAAAAGAACTCTTAAGCACTGGACATTTTGGGTTTTGAAGTGTTCAGTGTTAGTGGTATGAAAATATCACTCCAAATGTTTAACAGGGATTTCAAAGCTTGACCCAAGCTGATAACCCTGGTTAAGATTTTCATTTCTGGATATTTAAGATAAAATGGCTGAGGATTTATGAAGAGGAGAAACCAGTTTTACAGCAGCATTTTAAGCTGTGATAAAATTCCTAAATATAAATGCCCAAAGTTCATGTAGTAGAGTGTTCATTGGTTATTTTTTCAAGCAAGACACAAGGAATGATCTTCAAAATTGACAGGAATTTAAGAAATCAGTAACTTATATTTACTGGAGAGGATAACACACTGCAGAGATGCTGTTCTCAGCCCATAATAATAATAATAATTAAATAATTACATGGGAGTTCCATCAGTCAGTTGTTCAGAGTAGAAAAACTTTTGAATAATAAACCCCCAAATTACGTTTTCTCTGACTTAGACCAACACTAAACTTATCCCTTTGCTGAGAATTTATGCCATTTAGAACTGCTGGTGTGATGGTGCCAAAGGAGGGAGCAACTGCCGTGAGGCAGGAGGGCGTTATCTGGATACAGAACCCAGACACTTTCACAGGGAATTGTGAATACTTTATTACTAATATTATTATTATTTTAGTTACAAGACACTGTTCTGTGCCTTGGGAGTGCCAGTGGATCTCTGGAAGCAGTTTGTGGCGCTGCACAAGGAGACAAGGAACTGTCTCACCAAGCACAGCTTTGCATTGAATGCCTTCTTTAATGGAAGCTGAAAGCACACTGTTCAGGATGATGATTAAAAAAAGAAACCAAACAGTTCAGGTCTGTCTGATTAATTGCTCTACTTGGCTAATTTGATAAGCTCTCAGTCAGTTTTCCATGCCTCCTCCATCGGCTTGATCTGCGCTGTAAATTAATCTAATTATGAACACCTGCAATCAAAAGCCCCATCTCTGCAAAGTTAGACAACTCTTATTTAGACACAGCATTTTTCAAAAGGTTGGTTATAAACCCTTTCTTGCCACAAGAGGCCTGTCTGGGGTAGATGGAAGGAACATAACAAGGGTCATGAGCAGCAGAGGAACCACTCCCTGCACTCAGCAGGGCTTTATTCCCACTGCATTCAGCACCATAAACTGCATTCTTCTAGAGAACTCGAATAAAAAATGACATTACAGCAGACAAAAGATGACAAACAAGTCACAGTAACTGCAATGTCCAAACCATGCTAATCAGATAAGCCCTCCATGAGGAGGTGAATAACAATGCCTGGCCCAATCCACGTGCCAGGGGGAGCTCCCACTGAACTGGGCACTTGACAAGGAAAGCTCCGTGGGTTTGTGTCACACCAGAAGCTGCTGGTAAACTGAGAAAACTATTCTGAAAAGTTCAAAGTCATCCAGAGCGAACATATGTTAGATAATAAAAGATGAACTGTGTGTCTATGCACCTAGATGTACGACTTACCCTCGAATCCCAACTGAAAAGCCATTTATATTTGCACCAGTTCTTTGTACAGGACAGAACTCTTTGCCATTAGAGCACAAGCACAAAAGTTGTGCTGTGGCAGATTCAAAAGTATGAACTGTAAGCTGATATTCTTTTTTAAATCTATTTGTACTGATAGTTTTTAATTGATCCTTCTGATTGCTGTTTTATCCTAATTTGTTCTTGTGAATATAAATTAGAAACAAAAGGAAGCCCCAAACCATTTTAGCTATGAAGATTTTTTGGACTGGATTTGCAATTCCCTTTCAATAAGTATTTTGTGTGCAGAAGTTTTAATACTCTGTTTTAATGATCATTTTCTGCCTCTCAAAACCATTAAAGAGAAATTGGACATCATAAAATGATTATTTCCATCAAAATCAGAAAAAGTTATAGTTCAGTTCATCCGGGGTTTTGTGCTAGCTTTGCTAAAATGGGTTTTAAAAAGTAAGGTAGACAATAATACTGTCAGGCTTGCCTGACTCAAAACCAATTTGCATTAGTAAACTTTAACTATAAAAGCCCTCGAGATGACAACAGACTCTTGGACTTGTTGTAAAAAATATTCTAGCTAAACAATGCCAAACTTGGGGCCCTTATGCAGTAACTGTGTTAAGGGAAATTACGAACCTCTCCTTCAGTGAACATCTACAAAGCTTGCAGAGGATTCCTGTTAAAATGAAAGGTGCTTTCATCACACCTCAGAGCACAAAATATTGGTCCAATATTTTAAAACTGAGAATATAAGGAAGGGAAATTATTAATGGAGCCATTAACTGTCTCTCTGGGGCTCCCAGATTAATTAAATTTGCAGAGTCAGTGCTCAGATCCTCACAGCCTTTCCAAACCTCCAGCAAGCACCAGCAGAACTGCTCCAAATATCACTGTGTTGTACAGGAGAGTATGGAAAAAGTTCATGCATTACATGGGAAAGCTGCTGGAATGCAGGAAAAGTGTATTAAAAAAAAAAAAAAAGGAGGAAATAGAGAAGCTTTGGCATTAAAAGACCTGACAGATGTTAAGCTTTTGTTCTTGCATCAACTCTCTTATTCCAGAGTGATGAGTAATTAAATATAATGTGCAACTGAGAAAGGGTTTGTCCCTGGTCATGATCTCCAAAGATGCCCATAAACCCTCACCATGGGCTGTTCGAGACCCTGCAAACCAAACGAGCCCCACTGGGAAGTGGGAATGATTATGAAAATGCCAGTGAGTACCCTGGGATTAAACATTCTTATTCAGGAGGCAGCAGCACGTTTATGAATCTGACTGGACTCTGAGAAATACCAATCAGCTTAACTGAAGGGGGAATATTGATTACCCTGACAGCTCAATCAGGCACGTGGTCAATGGGTCGCTGAACCCTGCTGAACCAGGGAAGGAGATTAAAACACTGAGTCCCTTAAAGCCTTGGCCACTCCTCTGACATCCCCAATCCCATCAGTCAGGGAAAGCTGTTTATTAGCTTCTGCTCTCAGAGGTAGAGCTCACCAAGCAGCTCAAACATCGTTTGACAGGTAAGGGAGAACTTGGGAGAATAAAAAAAAACAAAACAGGGAGCAGGGGAGAAGCAGTGGAACTCCATGAGGGTTCCAGCTACTCCGGTAAAAAGCATGAGGAAAAATAATTAATTGAAAAATATGTATCAGTAAACCCAGAAATACAGAAGAGGAGGTGTTTTCTACTTAACCACTCAAAAAGAGAGCAGAACATAGTAGGAAACCATTTGATAAATGTGAGGCTTAATTCCAAAAGCTGGTTTCCTCTCCTATCGTAATAAAAGGGGTAATTTGCTAATGTTTGGAGGAGAAGGGAAAAAGAAAGAACATGTGCTGCTTCAGAGGAGCACAGGAGCTTATTTTGCCTATATAAAATGAGTTTATGAAATATTTTTAACCGAGTTATTTTAAGAAGTGCCAAAAAGTTGGCAGCCATGGGGAACTACTTAGCATAGATAAAGAGCCTGAGGACAGGGAGCTTGGATAAAATGGGATTTACCAGACCCCAAGATGGGCCTTTTGTGTTACTGTTTGTATATCTTGTCATCTGGGGGCCTGTCCTGAATTAAGGTGCCACTGCACTGCTTAAAACCACCAAAATTATCTATCTGCAATTTGTAACACAGCCACTGAGACTTTGAGGCCACCACCAGGTCCTTCAGAGATTCCTAAAACTCATTTTGCCCTGGATGTTGGACAAAACATGCTGGAGATTCGTCACTAGCTCAGTAGTAAATACAGAGACTAAATTCATTTTCATTTCAAATGACTGACTGATAAAATAACAGAACATCCCCTGGAATATAAAAAGATGGAACGAGGCTTACCATGAACATAGCGCAGAGTGAGACACAATCTTTGTGCCACAGCATGCAAGACCTAGGAAAAATAATAAAAAAAGAACAGTTTACATTTTGGAAATATACATTTTGACTGAATATAATGAATGTAAAGTCAAAGGAAAAAAAAAAAAGCAGTCCAGCCATTTAATACATCTGGGTTTATTTAGAAGCAAATGGTTTTAGAGCACAATTAATAAAATTAAGGTGATCTCTTCTTTATTACTCCCTAACAGGAAATTTGAAAGTGAGTCTTAAAAAAGAAGAACATAACACACTCTCAAAAATTAAAATCTAACACACCTTCCAATACAACTGAAGCATTAAAAGTTGTCTAATTCCAGAAAAATCCAAATAATAATGCACACAAAAGCTATTACACCTGTTGCCACTTACAGTTATTTTGTAGTAGCACTCAGGTCTGTAAGTCTTAAACAGAACTGATAAACTCACTTTTCCTAAGAATCAAATATTTTGAAAGGCATATGTTTACTAAATAAATATATGCATGAATCAGGGCACACAAAAGTTTCACTCTGTTACTTTTGGAGATGAAAACAAACACCTCTTACAAGAATTACATCAAGACAAACACGCAGGTACCCCTCTGGTTCCCAAACCTATTGACAGGATTCAATTTACAACAAAGAATCTATTTAAAACCCTTCTGGAGGTGATTTTAAGTAAGCAGAGACTTGAACAGCGTGTGGGGCTTATTATCCAAGATGCAACTTGCCAAGCAGTCAGTGCTGTTAACTCCAAGAATCAAACTGCAAATCAGGAGAAACATTGACGGCAAATACCCAAACACAAGAGCTTTAAAGTACAGCAGGTCACCAGCAGGGATGAAAAGGATGGAAAGTAAATTAAATGAGTGAGAAGGCGACTCCCAGTGCAGGACTGGAGGCAGCACAGATGCAGTGATGGGAATACTTGGCTTCCTCCTGTCCACATCCCAGTTCCAACACCTACTACTGGAGGCTTGGACTGCAAAAAGGGTCCTTTTGCCTAACGGTGCAAGGATTTCATTAAACCTCCTGCCTCCATTTGCCTCAGCAGTCAAGTTCTGCCAGTTCTACAAGACTGGTTTGGGGTATAAACTCAGGACAACATAAAAGTGCCCAAATAGCAGGGTGATAAATCAAAATGGATGTCTAATCAGTATTCTCAGTATGTTTCTGTCACTCTATAAAGACTCACCATTTTCAGACTGGGGAGGATAAAACCATAGGCCAGCAGTAATCAGAGCTAATTTTAAACTGCATTGTTGCTTTGATCAGGGATTACTGAAGGCTCCACCAGACCAATATTTATTTATTCTTTGAACTGGCATTTCCAGACTTTTAGAAAATTTTAGTTGTCAGAGGTCCTGCATATTGCTGTACAACTCCCTGTGAAGGAGTTTGATCTAGGGAAGCCGGTCACTCATGAAAAAAATTATATTCATACAAAACTTACCATTAAATAAAAACCTTTGTGGTTCATTCATTTCCCTAAACAGCTTAAACCCTTGCTGGAGCAGAAATTCACTGTGCCTGCAAATCAGACATTTGCTGCAGTTGGCTGAAAATATGAATAACCATAAAGAAATTGATAATCAAAGAATTTGCTAGAGAAAAGAAAGAGTAGTTTATTGATTTTTAAGGCTGTTTTTGCCGAGGAAAAGGTTTCACTTTCCCAAGTCAAACTGAAGATGGAATTATAGAGAAACTGATATGAGTTGCCATTTATTCAGTATCCTAAAAATCTGGGATTGCTGCAGAGGTGGCAATGGCAGACTCTTCACCGACAACCAGTTTCTTACCAGAGAGCAAACAGATTCTGTCCGGGGTGCGACGGCATGAGAGAAACTCGAAGTACTAAAAGGAGTCTTCTACAAGTTGTGGTGGAGGAAAAGGTTCCTTTGGCCCTCTATCAGTCACCTCTGGGATGTTCAACTGTTCCCAAAGGTTCTGAGAACTTTCTGGGGTTTTTTAAAAACAAATTCCCAAACACTTCTCTTAATATTTTGGGCTGCTTAAGTGGCTTTAACACATCAGTCAGGGCAGTTCAAGTCGACTCCAAGAGCTGTAACCCCACCAAGTGTTTCCACACAACCAGAACCCATCACTGCTGCTTTCAAATGATACAAGAACAGAGCTGCAACAGCTCCAAGACTAATTTGAGGGTGATTAAACACTGGCTAGCCACTCAGAGATGTATCCCTTGCAGATTTCCTGATGCCAAGTGATACCTGTAAAACATCGCACGGTGCCTTGTTACAAGACCCTGCACATGAGCTCTCCAAGCTCGTGCAGTCACTGTCCCTCCCCTCACCTCCAGTCGGTGTTTTCATCCTGCTGCTCTGTGGAGTTGTTTCTTGGTTGATGGGTTCTTGTTTGTTTGCTTTACATTTTAACCACTGAATGCTCAAGCGAGCAAAGAAGGCGTGAAACTATTTTATCAAGGCGTGCAACTATTTTATTACCTCTTAAAAACTCCCGTGTGACGTTGAAGTTAAATTTTTCTGAGTCGACTTTGTGCTGCTAAAATCATTATCATTTACCCAGTATTCTGTGGCAATCAGGAACAGCACTCAATAGGTTTATTTTTAGTAAGAGCACCTCATTCACACATTTTGCAGCGCCGCACGGGGATCGCTGATCTCTATGCATGACTGCAGTGATAAAATCTGGCAACACTCTCTAATAACTGTTTAAACTGTTCTAGGCGTGTACTTCAAGCAACATACAATTATTCCAGCACCTAAAAAGAGCTTTTCCACTTGCAGTATTTTCCACTGCTCAGTATGTGCACCCTTGTAATCGGATTGCTAAGATTTTCCATTATTTCCTTAATTTCGTTTACTCCTTTTCAGCCACTGGACAAAAGGTGTCCCTGCCGGTGGCGGGGGGTTGCAAGTAGATGATCTTCAAGGTCCCTTCCCACCCAAATCATTCTGTGGTTCTTATGTAGCTCATGAAAAATGGCTTAAATGGAATTTGCAAAGGCAAGAGTGAGAGATTCTTATTCTGATGAACAAATCCATGAGGATCAGGCTGAAAATTATGTTTTCCATCAACACATGTATATAAATATAGAGAACGGTCACCACAAGAACTAAAAATTGAACTTAAAATTAAGTTGTCTGGAGTCGAAACTTTAGCAACAAATACACACAGTATGAGGTCAAGGCATTAGCAAAAAGCCCATAATGAGCTGACATCTGCAACTGAAGCTGGTGGAGAAATGAAATCACAGCGCTTGAGAATCAGGGAGGACAAGGGGAAGAAACCACATTGATATTTGGAAAATACATTACACCACGGAAGGAGGAGAAATGACTACTTTTTTAATTAAATGGTTGTTGCGAGGGGTTTGTCTTCCCCTTATCACCCCCCTGCAACAGTGACACAGACCTCAACTACACCTTCAACTGCTGCCACCTTCCACAAATGCAGTACTATTCCTCTTATAAATCCCCAGGATTTCAGTGTTTGTAATTACAGCATTAGAAGCCAAAACTGACAGCACCATGAGAGCTCAGCATGTCAAACAGACAGGCAGCAAAACCTGTGGCACATCTACTGTCCTCTCTCAGCAGGTGACAAACTGCAAAAGCAACAAGTGATGGGTTTCCTTGTTCTATTAAATGAGTCAAAGATGTTCTCCTAAAGAGCTTCTTCTGGGGCTCAGACGAGACCTTGCTAGAAATGCAAGCTGTAAACGCTGATAACAATCTCACTTTGAAACAGGCAGACCTTGTGCTTCATTTACCAGCTTGGAGAAGTCTGAGAAAAGACCTCATTGCAGGGGAAGAGGAGGGACAGGCACTGATCTCATCTCTCTGGTGACAGGACCTGAAGGAATGGCCTGAAGTGCCAGAGGAGGTTTAGGTTGGATATTAGAAAAAGGTTCTTCCCCCAGAGGGTGGTTGGGCACTGGAACAGGCTCCCTGAAGAAATATTCACAGCACCAAGGCTGACAGGGCTCAAGGAGCCTTTGGATGACACTCTCAGGCACATGGTGTGACTCTTGGGGATGGTTCTGTGCAGGGCTAAAGGCTGGACTCAATATTTGTGGGTCCCTTCCAACTCAATAGATTCTGTGAAATTACTGACATCAAAATAAAAGTGACATTCCTGGCGCCTTGAGTTGCTCTTGAAGCCAGAACAGTCTTGTGGGCACCAAGCAGACAACACTGCTGTACTTGGTCATGAAAGTTATAGATGCATTGGTTAAAATAATCCCATTTGTTCTGATTGGAGATCTGAGAGGAATGATGTCCTCACTGCATCAGTGACCTGAGCTGCTGGGAAGGAGAAGACAGCAGAGCTGAGGGTAGAAGTGTTACTGTGCAATGTCACAGCCACATCTGGCAGTGACTGTGCTCAGTGCTACAGGAGAGACACCACAAAGTGCTGCAGACTTCCTGGGGGATGCTTTGTCAATGGAGGTGTCATTCTGCTGGATGGAAGGGAAAAAAAGCTTGGGGTTGGGTTTTGGCTTGGTTTTTTTGTTGGTGGGGTTTTTTCCCTTTTTCTATGTTTCTTATTTTCAAGGCAGAGTTAGAATGATAAAAAAAGGCATTCAACACATAAGAAACTAATTCTGACCTCAATCCTCACTATGTATGCAAGTATTTCATCCAATGACTATTTTATGTTAACAAACATGAATTAACTTTACCCAAATCCTACAATGGATCCAGAGGAATTTGAGGTTAAAATTCCTTTCAGTGCAGTGTGATTTGTATGTTGGCTCATACTATATGGGGTATGGTTGGTAGTTTAAGACATTGCTCTGTATTATGCATTTTATTCAAAGGCCATCTACTGTAGATTTAAAACAAGAAAAAAAACATCATGTAGGGGTCTTTTAAGTAGTAAATATCTTCGTTCCCTTGAGGTATTCAGTCTTAAAATAAATAATGAAACAGAGATTTAAGATTTTAACTGCTGGAATCAAAGCCATTTATTTCAAAAGACTCAAGGTGATGTCCAAGCCTCATTTGCCTCAACATTGCTCAGATCAGACTTTTGTTCTTCTGAGACTGTTTTGGTTATAAAAACATTTACTAGCTCAAAAGGCACAGT
This sequence comes from Empidonax traillii, assembly GCF_003031625.1. NCBI lineage: Eukaryota > Metazoa > Chordata > Aves > Passeriformes > Tyrannidae > Empidonax > Empidonax traillii. The sequence continues at coordinate 391,762 of NW_020955867.1, forward strand.
GATATCTTTACCTCAGTCATATTAGACATATATTTTCTAAATATTCCATTTCATTTCTAACAAATGGGGCTGGATTTGTAGCAGAGCTCAAACAGTATCAAAGAAAATGAAACAATTATGACCCAGCTTATTCACAAACTCCTTCCCTGTTTCTATTTGCCAGCACTTCATAAACTACATTTATTACCAATTCCTTTAATAATTTGGCTTGCTGACTCTAGAAGATTATCTGGGCTAGAAGAATCCTGAGATAATAAAAATTATATGATATTACAGAGCTTTACAGCTGTATTCAATGTAGATACACAAATGTTTTCTCCCAGAGATCAGTTCAGTGATCCAATAATACTTCTAGACAGTTTAAGGCTGTACAATAAACACCCCATAAAAACCGCTTCAAAAAGAAATCAGATTCAACTCTTATAAAATCTGGAAAAAATGTAAATAATATTTGAAACATGAGGGGAGTTATTAGAAAAAAAACCAAACCAACAGTATTAAATAAAACTGGCAGTGGGGAAGAGGAGCCCATCGTTCTCCCTCAGTGGTCTTAAACTCATCAGCAAGGAACAGTTCCATTATCCAGCCCTGTGGACAAGCTGCTCCTTTGTTTCATCTCATTTAGAATCCTCCACAACCCTTCCCCAGAACAGGAGTGCCACGCCAAAGTCCAAATACTCTTCCCACTTGCAGGCATCAGGAAAAAGCAGATATTCCTCTCAGCCTCCTGTCTGTACAACTCACCATTGGTCCTTTTGAGCTGTACTACTCTGTCTGATGAACATGGACTCATTCTCTCTCCTTTCTAATTTCTTAATATATGCAAATGTACTACAAAAATTTCCAAGGCATTTAATAAAACTGAATATCAATTTCCCATTAGAAATCTCTGCAGCAGTTCTGGGAGTCTCAGCCTCCTCTCTGTGATTTTGTTAAAAGGAAAAAAAAAATCCATGTAAATGGTCAAGGAATCGTAAAAACGTGTATTGTATCAATGTAATTTTTATTTTTATTCATGAAAAAATATCTTTAAAGACTCTGTTCAGTGACAGAGGATTTAAAACAGTGTTATGCAATAACTGGTTCAACAGCTTCCCCCACCGTGTGCTTTTCTCTGCCTGTACATTTTTTGAAGTTATTTCTAAGGCAATAACTCGATATCAAAAGTTTAATTTCAGAGTGTGACAGATGACAAATATCTTCTCCCTATTTAAGTGCTCCCCCCACAGTGCTATTCTAGTCTGTGCAGAATATAAATGACCGACTGAAGGGAAAAGAGAAAAAAAAAAAAAAGCCAAAAGCATTTTTCAAGGTTTTTCATTAAAATCCACATTTAGGAGAGAATTAATATGAGGGGGGAAAGAGGGTCCTCTCCCCAAATGATGCTGATTAAAGCACATTTCTTTAGAGGCTTCAAAGATTTCCTTAGCAGTGTATCACTCTCTTGTCCCCTCCCCAGGCAGAAAATGTGCATTGAGAATTCGGTAGCTACATTTATTGTAAACACATTTATGACACTGCAAGAGAGGAATGCTGCCAGACTGCTCCATGCACAGGGGAAGGAAAATTCCTGCAATCTTCTTCTAGTGCAAAGGACTGCACTAAGTTTAACCCAACAGTTCAGCATGTGCTTAAACTTGGCCATATCTCCAAAACTCCCAGTACTGCGAGCCTTCATGCAGGAAAGATGAATCAATCTTAAACCCAAAGTGTCTGGTAAGAATGTTAACCTTTTTAGTAATGCAAAGAAATAGGTTTAAGCCCTCGCTGTTACAGCAGAATTTCACAAGGCCATCCCTGACTCTGCCTGCAGGGGCCACACCAGCAAGGGGTTTGGATCATGTTCTTATTTTTCACGTATTAAAGAACAGGAATTTTTTTTTTTTTTTTTCTTTTTTGTGCTTCCTTCTGCTTCTTCATTACCTGAATATCACTGGGAATATTCTGAGCTGATGCACACAGGAAAATAACTTCATTCAAGAGAAGGAAGTTCTCTCAACCACTACAGAAAAGCACGCACGCATTTCAAGTCAAGCCTAAGAAGCAAAAGGGCTCCAGTCTCCAGTTCCATTCTCATCTTGTTTTGGTGGCTGGTGGAGCGGGAATCCTGGGCTAGAAAAGTCATAGCCATGGGCCAGGCCTGCCAAGGGATAACCTGCAGCTCAGCTAAACATCCTCTCCCAGGAAAGGGCTATAAAACACAAATGACAAGATCGGCAGATCCCAACCAGGAGCATCTCCCTGGGAACTTGGAGAACAAGAAGCACCCCCAGCATATATATATATATGTATAGAAGTGGTTCAAGATGAAGTCTTTTGATTCAAAAGCAGACAAAAAGGTATTTTTTCGATTCTAACTAATGAGATGCCAGTGAAAAAATTCCTTGTGATTGACAGGTAACTCCATTCCTAAACTATTCCTTTTACCAGCTGTGGATGGACTTTCGAAAGCATCCTCACAAGAGCTATGGGGAGGAATATTGTTTTGTTCCCAGGATTTCAAGATGCCTCAAACTATTCTCTGCAAGGTCTTCAAAAAAAGAATCCACTGGAGCACACCACCAAATACTACTCCTAAAACCCAAGTGATTGTAACCTCTCTCCTATCAAAGGCGAAACACTGGTCTTGGAGCATGGGGCGAAGGAAAGCACCTTAAAACATTTCTTAGCTCTCCAGACTTCTCCTGCTCAGCTTTCCCCCACACTATTGTCACAAAAAGGCTCTGCTGACGGCTCCTCAGCTCCAGCAGGAAGCCACCCACACACAGATCCAGAAAAATTCCTGCCTTGATAAAGCAGCTTCTCCCAGCCAGGCCTGGGTGTGACGTGTCACCCCTTCCTACGGCACTGGCAGGATCCCCCTCTGGAGACTCAGCAGCTCCCACAGAAAGCACTTTGCAGCCACGGGGCTGCTGCCAGCCCACTTATCCACGGGCTCCAGGAGCAGAGCCTTCCAAACCCTTCCAGTTCCTCTCCCTGCCCTCCAAACGCGCTCTGCTCCCAGGAGGTTTGTTCCACAACTGGGCCAGCTGTGCTGCTTCTCCTCACTAGGGGGAGGTTTTATGTTTGTTTGGTTGTTTGTTTTTGCTACATTGCAAAAGGAAAGACAAACAAGGGCAAAACCAACTTTTTTCCTCAGGGCAGGAGCATAAAGGATGACCATGCTGGCTTAGTTTCCCAATAATTACCTTATCTCGAAATACCCGTCCATCACCACTGTTTTCACAAGCACTAGAACACTTTTCAGTTTAAATATTTTTTGTTATTTATTTATTTATTTATTTTTACCTCTGTAAAATTTCTAGGTTTAAAAAAAAAAAAAAATCCCTTATTATAGATTAAAGATTTTTGGGTTTACTGACTGTGTTTCTGTGCAGGGGAAACAACACCAGTTTAGAGTACACAGTAACATAAGTTATTGTTCAAGAGAATTTCTAAGCACATCAATAAGTGCTTGAGGAAGTACAGATATAAAATTAGACTGCTTTAAACATTATAACTCTGTAATATGTTTGTCTCCCTGTTCTGATAAAGCCTGCATGTTGACAAGAGAAATTGGAAGAGGGATCCAAGGGAATAAAACCACTGCCATCAACCAAGTGTACTGTGATTTCAGTTGTACCAGGGATTAGACATTAAATGCAAACACATGCAAAAATGTTATTCATAAAGTCTTTCAGAGGCCATGAATAACTTCTTTTTGGAAAGTGTGCCATTCACAGAATAAATGAAGATACATTAAATTGTGAGATGGGATGTAATGAATTGTAAGGGACGTGTTAAATTTTGGTGAGAGTTTTGACACTTATTTGAGACCATCAACATCTAGATCCTCAGTGCCTACAACACACACAGCTGTGGCCCAGTGCTAGAGAATCTTCCAAAGGTATGCACAGGATGCTCAGAGAAGTTCACCACATAATCAAAATACCTCAAGATTACTGCAAATTCCAGTTGATTCCAAATATTCAACTTTATAAAATGAGCACCCACATGCCAAACTAATGAAGCTGGATAGAAATACAAATCAGGATTATTAGTCTTTACAACATGGAGAAAAGAGACAACAAATAAAAGCTGGCAACACATTAGAGCCGTTTTTCAGTGACTGGTTGCAAAGGTAGAAATCGGGCTTGCAGCAAGGAAAAGAGACTGGAATCAATAGCTGGCCCTAAAACTCAGACTAGAACCCCTACAAACACTGCTTATGTTGGTATGACTAGGAATTACCTATTATTTCTAAGTAATGGCATCATTATTATTCCAGGTTTCCCCATATGGATCCTTCCAGATAACAATTCAAGGCCTTTACCCATTGCTGTCACCATTCCCTCAGTTAATGAGCCATGAAAAAAGCTCTACTCACGGGTACTTCTGATACATATAATGTGCAAACACAAGCAGTGTTTTGTTTTGTTTTGCAGTCTGGCTTAATTTACTGCTTGAACTGAAGAAGACTCCTCAGACACCTACTAAGGTACCAGGAAAGCCATTTCTCCATCTTCTAATAGGGTTACAAAAACGACCCTGGATAGTTGCTTTTCCAAGCAGCAAGTAGCTCTAACACCACTAACAAGCTACAACTAAAAAGCAATGCAAAGCTTTCTTTACTTCCACCAGGAGTCATTTACTTTTCTCTGACTCCATTACAATTTACGTCTGGTAACTGGGAAACATCTCTGTTCCTGATCCTTAGCTATGACCAGTTTCACAAAATCAAAGCTGCCCAAGAGCAGCTGGTGAATTCTGCTCCCACAGCCAGGCCATACAGACACAAACTTCAACAATCATGATCTGCTCTCAGCCAAAATAGGGGTATTAGGGGGGAAATCTCACAGTTCAGCAGTTAGGTCATGGACCGTGAGCTTTGTCCAAGCCCTTCAGCTGAGCTGAAGGCACCACAGGAACAGGGACAGCTTTTTTTGCCTGGTTTGGTTTTTAATTTTATAACTTTTCTCCCATTACCATCCAGTTTTCTTCTTAGGAACAGGATAGACTCAGCTTCAACAGCTTGAGCTTAGGCAAGAGTTTGTCTTCAAAAATAAAAAGCATCCTCAAACAAAAAGGTGAGAATAAGTACAAATAAACAGCTTCATAGAAATTGTCTCTCTCCATCTTTCTTCTCAGTTCCCTTCAGGTACTGGAAGGCTTCAGTTAGGCCTCCCCAAAGCCTTCTGTGTTTGGTTTTGAGGTGTAATTTAAAAATAAACAAAACAAAATGAATAAACAAATAAAACCTGACCTTCAAACAAACAAACAACAACAAAAACCTGCCACAAGCAGAAAAGCACAGAGCTGCTCAAATTGCTTAATAAATGCAAATTGCCAAGGCTAAAAGCAACAAAATTTTGTAATATTTTCAACCTTAGCAGACTTTTATAATGACATTTTCTCTCAACAGTAACAGCACCTCCTAAATTGTGTCAAGTGCCAAGGACTCCAAGAAACACATTCCCTCGAATATTTCTCATATGAATAGCATGTTATAGTTACTATTTGATACATTTATAGTGGCACACTAAATACACAGTTACAAAAAAGGCTGGATTTATTTCCAGCATATAAAAAGCCATAACGTTCTCCATCCACAGGGGACCAAGCTGATCATGGTCCATTCAACCATCGTACCTAAAACATTCCTGTGTGGCAGTTTGATTATTCCCTACTGAGGACAGATGGCCCCTGTCTCGACATCGATCTCCAACATGAGTTTAAGGAGTCAAATAGTTAACAAGGACCCAGGTATTCTGACATAAAAAGACATATTTCTTTAATAGTCCTCTTTCCACAGGCCAAAAAAACCCATATAAAATTTCCCACCGGAGTCATATATAACAGAATATTCCACACTTCAAATCAAGAATGCATTCATTTTAAGTAAAATTTCTCTACTCCTATGTTATGTATTTATATATGTAGCCAAATAGTGGACATTTGCTGTTACTCCACTCCACTGTCACTTCTTTCTCTCACTACTTGAGAAGGAGCTGCCTGCTGCACTCTGCACAAAATGGCCAATTTTTGGATGAGCCAGGGAGAAGAAGGTACTTGCTCTGATTTCTCAACCAAGTCCATTTACAACTGTTTCAGAATGACCACCTCAAATCACTAACAAGCTTTACAGTAGCCTTGATCTTTATCCTTTTTTTTTTCCTTATTTGCCTTTATTCCCCATAAACTAACAAAATAAAAAGCTTCCAAGTGACCCAAACCCACTCCTGCTAAATGGAAAATGTATATTTTATTGTAATATCGCATAACCAGGATCCCATTGCAAAGGAATACTCTGTATGAAGCAGGCATTTTCCCTTGGAAGTAAAAAAAGCATTCCTCCTTTTTTCCAACGAGAAACGCTCCATTAGAGTCCATGTATCCAAATTGTGCAATGTAATAAAGTTTCCTTCTCAGAGAGCTTTTCTGCAGCATCTGAAGAAGTTTTGTGTCATTATAATATGTTGCATTTTTACCTCGGTGTAAATAAAGGATAGAAAAAAGCCAACAAAATTTTACCCCCAAGTGGAACAGAGCTGGGACAGGTGAATGGGACATGAGAGGTCTCAGTTGAACAGTAACACAGCACATCTGTGGGAAGTATCTTCCCCAACACCTGCTATTTATGACAGGAACTGTTCCCCCCCTCGCAGTATAAAAGCAAATAGTCTGACTTTTTCACTGCCACGTTCACCACTAACCCGTGTCCCCAGGTGCCACATCCACACGTGTGTGGAACACCCCCAGGGATGGCGATTCCCTGGACACTCTGTTCCAATGTCTGACTGCCCTTTCAGTGGAGAAACCTTTCCTAATATCCAGCATAAACCGCCCCTGGTGCAACTTCAAGCCATTTGCTCTTGTTCTGCCACTCTTTCCTTGGAGAAGAGACCGACCCCCACCTGGTTCCACCCTCCTGTCAGGGAGGGCGTTTATCACGTTAAGGCATTAAAAACCTCAAAGCTGCATGTGAAGACAAAGCAGGTGATTGTCAGAGCAGCAAACTGTTCTCCGAGCCAGTAATTCCTAATTCTGCAGGACACAGATCGATCCCCTCCAGCTTTATGAACTGATTCACTCGAGTTATTGTTCCTGCAGCACCTTTGCCGGCACAGCAAATGGGTTTAAATCAGAGCCAGAGAACAAAGCAGAGGTGATGTGTCAGGGGGGAGGCCCAGATGAGATGGAAGCTCTTCTGAGTGCCTCCAACCCCCCTCCCCCGGGAGCTGCTACTTACAAGTGCTCAGCACCACAATGGAGCAATCAAACCCCAGATCTCACTGCAGCGTCAGACAATCAGCACATTTACTGATCTCGCCACTAAGATGCAAGGACTGCACAAGAGAAATGGATTAGGCGGTGAAGGAGAAGGCAAAGAAAAGAAGAGACCACCTGAAGCCTCGGGGTAGAGCTCCTTTTAGAATACTAACATTTACATGTGTCCCTGCCCTCACTCACAGAGCAACACACACAAAGCCCACGAGGTTTGCACACAGCCCAGGGACAGAGGAGCAGCACAACATCCTGGGAAAAGCTGCTGAACAGGGGAGGGGAAATGGCCAAATTAAACATCATCTTAGATAATCCAAACTGAATATTGTTAAAATCTTCTTTCAGTTTTACAGTAACTTGCTTTTTTTGTTGTTGTTTTCGTTTCGGTGACAGCTTGAAACTCTCACTGAAGCGTAATAAAAATTGTAGTGTTTCATGAGCATAAACCAATAAAAAAGCCACCATTTATTACTACAATGAAACAAGAAATGGGAAGTCTAATGTATCCCATCTGTCTAAATGGTAATGAGCCCGTGCAAAACTCATTGCAGGGTCAGAACCTGCTCTTTCCCTTTGGATCATTAAGTGCAGACAAAGTTCACTTCAACTCTGGTTCCAATAGGAAGAACGATCCCAAGATTTTATTATGCTGATCAGATACTTCTCAGGGTTTCAAACCTTCCCAGCGCTCAATTCCATTTCACACAATCAGAATTTGGGCTGGGCTGTGTTTGCTCACAGTGACACTTGTTTCTCTAACCTGTTTGCTGAGCTTCTCCCCAAGGTACACACACCTGACTCACTGTGTTGTGGGAGGGTTGTGGCACTCAGGGCTTGTGCAGTCCTCAAAAATCAAAGAACATAGTTTTTGTGGAGAATTTTATGTTTTTATAAAGCTTTTTTAAACCTAAATGGACATTTAAACACTAGTCCCTAATGCTGTTGAAACACTGGGCTCCTAACAAATACACCAGTCTATCAGCAGCACCGAAAAAAAAAATTAGGAAAGAGATCAAATTCAAAAGCAGGAAGGAGATAAAGCAGCAACGGAGCAGTTTGGGATCTTTCTCAACTCTTTGTGCCCCCATAAATGAGTGAGATCTCTAAGTCAAGCCTGCACTTGTGTGGCACTAACAGCCTTCAATGAGGGACCTGCAGTCTCAAAGATTTTTTGAAATCTAAATAGTGATTTTTAAGTTGTGAAAGTTGTTTGCCAAAGCTGAATGATCAGGGCACAGAAACTGCCTTCAGATAGTTATCATACACACCTGACAGAGATCAAACCAGCTCAACTGAAACACTGGAAAAAAAAGTAAGAGAACTCAGTAGACAATGCACAATATCTTCCATTAAAAAAAAATAACAAACCCACCAACCAACCAAGAAGTAAAGGCAAAAACCCCTCTCTTCACTTGTTCTCCTGCACTACTTGACTCTCAACTTGTTTTGAAATGGCAGGCAAGTTTCAAGACCCTGAAAGCAAACTGAGTATTATTTGTTTTCCTTTGCCACCCTGCAGGACCAGCATCCAGGGCAGAGCTAAGCTTTGGCTCCTGTTTCTTTGATCCTGGAAAACCAAGTTCTGCCAAAATGTTCTAACAGCCCTGCAGGCTTAAGGCTAAAAAGCAAGTGAGGCTCATCCATATTCAGCAGAGCTAAAGGGTTCTTTTGCTGGTAGCCCAGAGCAGACCTTCCCAGATGCCTTCATGGCCCACACCTCTTAGGATGAAACCACCCACGCTGGACTAGGATGATAAGCACCAGCATATCAATGTGTGATCAATTAATTAATGAGTGTTTAATATGCAAAGGAAAGGTCAGCTAAATCCCTCACTGAGATTAAGAGAATTTTTATCATTACTGGCAGCTACAGGTACATCTGTGGTCCTGCAGCTCAAACATAAAACATTTTAAGCCCATAGGCAGAGACATCGACTAAAGCTGTTCACAGAAGGACGATTTATCTTTTCATACTCACTTCCCACTAATTCTGTTACTGACATACCAGTAATTAGTGTTTCTAAATGCCTTCCCTACTTTCTTCAATTTTAATTATACCGTGTCAGCACCTAAAACTGTACAAACCCTGCCCAAGACAAAGAAGATGCATTTCCTAAGGAGGCTGCAGGGCTTTCCAGAGCAGGAATCCAAGAGCAAGGCCCCAGCAGGCAAAAAACAACGGATTAACTTTGCAAAGCTTTGCATGGGGAGTCCCAGATAGGGATAAAAATAAACATGAATTTTTGAAGGGTTGGAACAGAGACTCGTAGGGCAAAAAGAGAACTGCGAAAGATTTTTCCTGGCTCTTACTTGCCACTCTCCCAAGATTGATTTCTCCCTAAGAAATGCACAGAGAATAAGCTTGTTTGTCACTCAAAGACAAAAACAAGGCTCCCAAGCAGGTTTTAAAAGCTTTTTATGTCCCCTCCAGTTTTTCTACCACATCTATATTACCCCCCCAGGGCCTCTTCCAATAACAACACACACCAACATTTACAAAGGTGGTAACTTCTCTTTGCAGACCAATTTCCTGGGGAGAAACTCAACACTAAAGTGTTTCTCCCTACATCCAGCACATGCAATGCAGCACCTTCAGCAGTCTCCTCCACTGCCAGATGAGAAGGTGACACGTGCAAGTTTGTGTTTTCTGCAATGTTTTAAAAATCAATGCAAAATAACCTACTTGTGAGAAGTTCCTTATTAGAAGGATATAAAATCATTTCAAAGAAGGATTCTGGCGGATCGATAATGATTTCTCTTTAAAGCAAGTTGAGGCCAGAGAACTGAAGTCACAGGGAAGATGGATATGGTTAAGTTCATAAAAAGCTGCTCAATCAGACTCTCACCTGCTTCCCACCTCCAGAAAACAGTTTGCCGAGCCAGAGAATCTGACAGGGCCTTTTTGGGAGGCAGTTTTCCCTCTGCCTGTTAAATAAGGTTGCCTTCCAATTCCCAGCTATTAAGAATTCATTCTTCTTCTCATGTGAGAGGGAATTACCTAATTCATCACAGTTCAGCCTTACTCTCATAATAGCACCTACAAATAGGGCATGTGCCTGTAATATCTGCAGAGCAAGTTAACCCTTCTCCTTCTAACCCTCCAAGTCTCTGTCCAGCCAAGGGAAAAGCCACTACAGCTCTGAAAAGGAAGAGCTGGAGGCTGGATCCAAAGGTTTAGGGACACATGGACATTCAGTACTTACACTATTTATTATTTATTTCATAAAATATTCCAGAGGAAGGAGGGTAAATATTTTGCTCTCGTGCCATTTAACATCATTTCAAAATTCTGCTGGCATTGTCACTGGTTGGCTGTGTCACTTATTCACTAACTGAGCTCACATGAATTACTTGAGAGGTTATACCAAAGATTTGCTTGGTAAGAGACACTTTTTGATAAATCTAATAAAGAAAAAAGATTATTATTTTTTTTTTAAAATCACCAAAATCACCTTCTACACCCGTCTCATTAGGAGTGCACTATACAATGACAATCTAAAAGCCAGTACTCAGTTTTCCCACCTCAGATCTTACAACAGACAAGGGACATTTAAATACTTCTCAAAGCCTTCAGATAATTCAGGAAATGTTTTAGACCAGCATCATTTTTTGAAGGGTTTTAGCAGCTCAGATTTTAACACAGTATCAGTTAAACTTTTCTCTAGAACACTTTGCAATATGCAGCACCCAGCCCTTTGTTTGACCTCACCAGCAGCACAAGGTCTAGAAATGCAGCTTTTTCTGGCTTAGGCAAAGCTCATTTTTCCAGTAGGGTTTCAACACTGACACACATGGAAGTCAAAGGCTTCTGCTGGAGGATTTTGCTCCACAACATATCAAAGCAAGCCCCAGTTCTAATCTCCCCCAGCACGCTGCAAATGCTACTCTATTAACATTCAACAGAATTGAGCTTAAAAAAAGGAGAATTTCATATAAGTATTAATTATGCAAATTAAATAAGTATACACTTTTAAATATATCTAATGTATGGAAATTACCCAAAGCTGTAACTTCATTAGAATTATTGTCTAATAATAGAGAAATACTTCAGGTACAGCCTGTTGGCAACATCTTCGTTTTGGTCAAAATTTTCAAGGAAGTGAAAACAGAAAGGAAGGGGAAAGGAGCAAGAACAGTGTTTTTCTTGGCTAGTTCAGCGTCAAACCTGAGATAAAAAGAGCTGTGCATTATTGACCAATAATTGTATGAGCAGCTGTGATGCAGACAGATAGAGATGTACTCCAGGCATTACCCTGGAGCACATCACTCCTGGGTTTTAAGCATCTGATTCATCCATTTGACCTGGAACTCAACCCCACCAAGCTTAATCTTCTGGAGCTCTGGCAAAATCCAACCAATAAGAAAGGAGAAGAACAGGAGTGGTAGGAGAAGGAAGGGAAAGGATTGAAAAGCTGCAGACTCAAATAAAGAGAGAAATAGGAGATTCAAATCATAAATGCCTATACTGTTGAAAAAACGAGCTAAAGGCACTGGAATGGGCTTTATTATCCAATGGCTGGTATTATCCAGTCTCTAACTAGACCTGGGCAGAACAAAATATATGATGAGAGAACATAACTGATCACAAGAAATACATTGTTGAGGAAATAACACGTTTTTTTTCCTTAAGCCCATTTATGGCCTTCAAAGGATTTTAAAATTAAAAATAAGCCACTTTCAGTGACTCTAATTAGAAACCCTGCTTTCTAGAACACATGAATTGATTAGCCCACCATACTGCCAACAAAAAATTTTAACAGGAACACCAAAAAAAAAAAAAAAAAAAAAAAAAAAAAAAAAAAAAAAAAAACAAAAAAACAAAACAAAACACAAAAAACCCCACATCAACCAGTTTAAAAGTTTATTTTTTAACTTACCAATGGGATGACTACTGTTATTTCTCTACCTTTAAGGAATGGGATCATTATAATATAAAAATGCAAGTATGTACAGAAACATCTGCTTGGGATGACTCCACTGCTACCATCCTGGGATGGCTCTACAAGGCCAATGCCACAAGTGTCACATTATTGGCATTTCTTGACATGACAACAACTTCGTTTTGCATGAACATTTCCTTGCTGTGCTGACAAATTCTGCTACACTCGGTGGGTGGAAAGAAAATTCTTCCCTTCACACTCTTCTGGTGATAAAGGCCAAAATGAAGTTTTGGCAAATCAGCCTTCTGTTACTCCAGCACCATCGCTCCTGAACTGTAGGGGCCTGTTACTGCCAGAACCTTCTCTCTTCCAAGTTTGACAGAAGTTTCCTACCCAGGAGCAACATCCATCTCCCTGCAGCAACTGTCACGCAGCCCTAAGTTTGATCATCTGCACTCCAGCCAAAATAAATTGACAGCAGGAAGAAATACCTCACTTGTTGGATGAAGATGTGCCATTCTGAACATCACAAAGCCCTTAAATGATCTTCTACATCAACAGGCACGATCTGTAGAACAGCTTCTCATCCATGAATAAGGAGAGAACTCATTGCCCAAACCTATTTCACATTTTTCAAGCAGTGCCTCCCACTGAAAAAATAACAGTGCTGTTTGTCAAACACTGATGTTTCCTCTCTCTTCCAAAAACCATGGCAAATGCAGTGAAGAAAAAAAACTTTACTCAGGGGAGAAAGAAAAAAACCAAACAGTGCCCTAAAGCACATCTGAATTCTTGTTGATTGTAAATGTCACAAGAATACCTTGGCTGCCATGTTACACAACTGCAAGGAAAATGGGATTACCAGCACAGAACAAGCAACTCCCTGCTATTGGAGGGAAAATATTAAACTTAGTTCCAGGCTAAATACAAATGGAAGTCTTTTGAGGAAACAGTGCATTGATATAAGAGGGAAGAGACAGTTTTAGAGGTATTTTTGTGGATTTCAGTCTCATAAAACAAAACTGGTGTTCCCTGTCTTCTCCAAGCCATGGAGATGAAGATTGACCTGAGTTTAATGATTTACTTTGGGCGCTGTTGATTCCAAGTGGCCCCTCTAGAGCTGGGTGACAGTTGAGATGAATGACTTCAAAAGTAGAATAAACCAGCACAGCAATTTAAGCCAAACCTCCCAGAAGCCAAAAAAAAAAAAAAAAAAAAAAAAAAAAAAAAAAAAAAAAAAA
>NW_020955867.1:406485-419474 GCF_003031625.1 Empidonax traillii
TGATATTCACAATAATTTTTTCTTTCATCAGACTCTCCTTTTTTTCAAAATGCATAACTAGGTCTAACATTCAAGCATTTCTATGACCACTTTGAAGAAACTGCTAAACTCTAATTTACCAAAATAAAATTGAAATTAAATCCAGTAAAGCATTGAAAGAAACAGCCACAAACAGAACTGTAACCTCTGGAACACATAATAATGAAGGACTGATGACAGTACATAGTTTAGAAAAAGCAGTTCAAGCCTCTACACATTATAGGATGCTTCACAATTTCTGTCCAAATCAGCAATAATTGCACTCGAGGCTTCACTATCTGAGTTCTACAGTCAGGCACAAGTATTTGGTACCTGCCTTGTGACATGTCTGCACTTCTTTCCAGCTGTAAAATCCTGGAAGAAAGAAGGCTATACAATATTTTCACGTCAATGAAACTCTGCACCTCGTAAAAAATATTACTTCACGTGCTAAAAAAAAAAAAAATCTTGGAACTCCTAATGTCTGAAGCACTGAAGAGTTTAAAAAAACTTTCGTATAAAAAATGTCATAAAACCTCCCAGCTTCTTGCTTTCCTCAAAGCAGGTCACACTCACCCCTGCCTGTCCCTTTCTTAACAAGTGTCCAAGCAGAAGTCATTAAATAAGCACCTTCCAGCTGGGATTTCTCCAGTGACAACATCACATATTGAGGGCAGTGAAGCTCACTCTGCTACACAGAGCACGGTACAAACCAAAGTTAAAACAGCAGAAGGTGCTGGACACCCCGAGCAGGTGAATGTGTGGAAAGCTCACCAAGAAATTCCGGGATAAAAGAGTGTCTGTGCACAAATACAACTGGCTTTACTTTCTCTGAACCAAATTCATGCATGGCAAAATGACTCTGGTCCCTGTGATTCTACAAAGCTACGCCTTTAGAAACTATTCATAGAGTCAAACCACTTGCAAAATAATTACATTTAGAATAACTGGGATTAATGCTGCTTTTATGCACTTCGGTCACGTAGTTTGCAAATATTAAGGTGGGATTATTGTGATTCAGTGCCAAGATGGGGTTGTTACATATTCAGTGCCCCACGCCCCCCATGTTTCCCTCCTGCTCCACCCAAACCAAAGCCATGCATGTACCAAATAAGGTTACTTTAACTTCTTTCCTCTACTTAAAACTCAGCTAAATCAGCTCTGAGAGCAAGAGAGTTGTCACTCCCTCCCTCATCTATGACAGCATTTGCAAAAGTGGGAACAGAAAACTTATTTAGCAAGAAATTCCGGAAAACAGAAGGCAGATATTGCAAAACTTCCCACAGGGAGAGGAAGTCAAAATAATTTTGGAAAACTATGACAACCAAGGCTTGATTTTTAAGAGTCAGCAGTGGCTTCTGGGCACACCTGGCAAGCACTGAGCCAGGCAGAAAGAGGAGGAGGAGACCTTTCCAAAGGTCTGTTTCTTTAGGATTTCAAAAGGACACGTTTCCACAAACACTCAGGGTTGCAATGAATTTCAACTTTTCAGCCAAAAATGGTTTTGTCACAAGTCTCCACCAAAATTAAAAGCCATATAAAGAATGGGTTTGTTACGCAGTCCTGGCCAGCTGGATCGTTCCTCTGCAGTTATTGCAGAATTCTTCCGTGACCCAGAGCCAACAGAACTTCCCACCGATGCTCCCTGATCACGTGCTGTGCATTTTCTGTACCCAACCTGAACCTGCTGGAGGTGCTGAACCCTCACAGCTACAACTACAAGGCAATGGCTGCTGGAATCCAGAACAGGAAAAGTTCTGTTAATACAGAAAAACTTCCCAAAGGACTGACAGGATTGCAAGTTAACGCTCTTGATGAGGTGACACTACTCTGACTCATAAAAACATTAGATTCTCTTTCTGAGCTATCTCATGATTAAAAGATTAAGAGAAATGTACTATCACTGACCTACTGACATCTCAGCACAGAAGCCCTGATTCCCTGGCTTTGATGTTGCACAACACCCACACAACAGAGCCACGTCAAAGTGCGTTATTTCTTAAAAATTACAAGCTCAGATTTGCCTCCCCAACAATCCTGCTAGAGAAAGTTTCACTGCAAATGCCAATAATTATCGCTTGCTGCTGCAAGAAATGGAGCAGTTTCAGAAACAAAATAATAACTAAGGCTACTTGACACTGTAGAAAAGATGTTTGCAGGAGGAATCAGTGCAGGTTTTGCTGTCACAGGTGACCCACCGACTTGCAGCCGTGGAAGGAGCTCAGCTGCTCACTCACTCACTCTCCAAAGAGTAATTACTTGCCAAGCTTAGGGTAGCAGCTTGTTTCTAGATTATGCATTTTGTATAAATCAAGCTTCACACAACGACCTCCAGACAGAGGATAAAAATGTTCTCACTGCCCCTCCCCAGCCCCCCACTAACAGGGAAACACAGGGAGTAATTATTTGAAGAAAAGCTTAATCCACCCTATCCCAAACTATTTACTTCAATCTTTAACAGCTTTTCCATTAGGGAAAGGATGTCAAGTGGAATATAAACCATTATGACACATAACAGTTTGGTGGAACAAGGATTTTCAAAGCTTAGTCTCGATTCTGGCGAGCGCGAAGGATCAGTGTAATTACTTGGTATCAGTGTCACTGGTGGCAGTGAGACCCCACCTGGGGTCCCCCATCCAGCTCTGGGGTTCCCAGCAGGAGAAAGGCATGGACCTGTTGCAGGGGGGCCACAGGGAGGTCCATAAGGATACTCTGAGGGCTGGAGCACCTCCCCTATGGAGCCAGGCTGGGAGAGCTGGGGGTGTTCATCCTGGGGAAGAGAAGGCTCCAGGGAGAGTTCAGAGCCCCTTCCAGTGCCTAAAGAGGCTCCAAGAGAGCTGGAAAGGGACTTGGGAGAGGAGCCCAGAAGGACAGGACAAGGGGGAATGAATTCCCACTGCCAGAGGGCAAGGCTAGATGGGGTATTGGGAAGGAATTCATTATTGTGAGGGTGGGCAGGCCCTGGCACAGGTTGCCCAGAGAAGCTGTGGCTGTCCCACCCCTGGCAGTGCCCAAGGCCAGGTTGGACAAGGCCTGGAGCAACCTGGGAGAGTGGAAGATGTCCCTGCCCATGGCAGGGGAGCTGGAACAACATAAACTTCAAGGTCCCTTCCACCCCTAACTGTTCTACACTTTTTAACTTCAGCTGAAAGTTCCTGTTGATACACAGAACTGTGACACATTTGTAAACCAAGATGCTCAATCTCTCTGTAGGGATTAAATGGATCTCCCACTCAAAGCAAATATAACTTTTAAAGTGTGAGTTAGACTGGCAGTTAAACCTTATCTTATACCAAGTATGCCATCCCTGAAACTCCATTGATTTAAAGGTTGTAGAAACACTTCCTTTCAGGAAAATCTTTGCATATAGAAAATTTGATTTAACAGAGATTTTCAGATCCTCAGCCTAATTTCCCTCTAATTTACATGCAGTTATGACAGTAGAATAATAGACAAACTTGTATGTAACTGTAATAATCTGAAATGCAATAATGCCATGTCTAGGTCCCAAATCTGACACTAGGGATACTGAATAGAGTATTTGATTCCACCCTTCGAACAAGACAGTGTGTTTTGATGTAATTGCAATTCTTTTGAAATGGCCAAGACCTAGAGACCAGAGCAAGTGGCTGAGGACTGTGCTCAGGAAAATGCAGCAAAAGGTGCTTTAGATTCTACTCTCAAAGTAGAAGTTTCTCCCTCACGCTCCACCACACCAATCTGGCAACAAAAGGGGTCTGCCCTTGAAAGACCTCTCAACTTTTCCTTATTCCGAAACTAAAGTGGCCTGAAATACCAAGGAAAAACCTTCTTAAAAAAATGGAAATTTCTCTCCAAAAAGTGTATTTACTGAAACGCTGAGAAATCAATTGTTCATGGGCAGAAACTCACATTTTCTGTAACTAAACAGCCTTTAAAAGAACGTTTTGGCGTCTGAGCAACAGCCGCAAGCGGTGAAGATGTGATGGTTTCAGTTCAAACTGCAATATCTGGGGGGTGGGGGAGGAACACTGAGAAATGTTATGAAATGGATTTTAAGCAGATTTTATTGTTAAATGTTCATTCCCTAGCAATTCGGGCTCCCTTCCTCCTGCCTGGCCCTGCTTTCCCAAAGCCTAACAGTGCCCAGCACTGCCATCAGGAAGAAATGAAGAAGGGTGGTGGCACTCAAACCATTACAACGTTTTTCCGTGGAAGGAATAACAATAGAACTATTTTTAGTTTTATTCATTTAATAAAACTCCGGTAATTAGCAGAAATAAACAAAACCAACCACCTCAAATAACATTTTAGCTGAGTTAGGAACAGCCACTCCTCCTCCGCTCGCTTCATCCCAGTTGTAAAACTGCAGATTCTGTCTCAAGAAAAGAACACTATTTGGAATACTTCCTTTCACCAACTCAGAATTTTAAACAATAATCGTGTTATTGAACCAATTGTTTTCTTTAGTTGATGGAAAATAAACCAGTTTATGGGTTAAAACACTTGAGAAATAGGTCAGCTGCACTCGCAGTCAGATAATGTGTTGCTCATATTGACTCCCTGCCCTGCTCCACAAGATCTCCCAATTTCTCAAGTGATTGCATGACTCATTTTCTCTTTGTAGACAGGAGTGATTCCCCTTCTCCTCAGAGCTATTGAGACAACATGTCATAATATTGTGGTAGTACCATCATAAATACTCGTGTGAGTACCATGAAATACAACAGAGTGATAACACCCCTTTCCACGCCCCTATCTCCCAAAACATCCAGCTCTGAGGTGAAGAATTCCCTAAGGAATTAGTTTGAGTTTTCTGCAGAGCTCTGGTGCAGGAAATGTTATCTAAATTATTGAAATCCTTAGTCCAGCTTCCTGAAAAAGCAGGACTGGAGACATAACGATGTCCAGTGTGGACCAGGCCTGACCTCCATGAAATCCAGGCTTTCTACTAAGCCAGAGTCCAGCTACAGTTCTCTTGCATTAAAAGCAATAACTAGACCCTCATAAAACATATTCTACTCCTTTTTACATTGACATGACAACCATTTGAGTGCCTGCTGCCAGCAGGTCTGCCTGAAGCCCTTACTTTTTGTATGGGTTTTAAAATAAAAGTGCCCTCTTCATCTCTACAAACCTACTGAATAACTATTACTTTAGAAGCCTTGTAATCTGTCTGGAAGCTTGCCCTGATGAGAAAAAGGCTGGTCATAAAGAGGTCCTTTGGCCTTAATGAAGCAGCCATTGGAAGAAGGTTATCTGCACACCAATTTTATGTACCAGAACTGTTGGCACGAACTGCCCCAAATACTTCTAGAATCCAATGCTGCTGACAATACTTGTGTCACTTCACACATTTTTCACATTTCAGGTTAATTCTTAAGCCTCTTCCGAAGCTATAGTTCCATATTATGTAATAATCTCTTTCTGAGACTTTTTAAGGTTTCTGTCCACAATAGAGAAAAAGAAAAGAAGAAAAAGAAAAGCTCATTTCTCGGATCATCTTTTTAATGTCTTTGGTTTCACACACTTTAAAATGCTCAAAGTACAGCGTGGAAGGAATCTTAGTGAGTGTGCAGCCCTGCCACGGCCAGGAATATACAGGATTAAGACAAGCAGTGCTAAATCACGCCTGCCAATGTGTTTCCAGGGGATACAGCTCCGAACAAGCTTGACTCAACCTTCAGCAGTCCCTCTGTAAAACAAGGTACTCCAAAGACAAAGGACAAGCTGTAAAAGCAGCTGAGAGAGTCACCTCTAAAAACAGCCACTCAGCGTTCCTCACTGCCCTTCTTCAAAAGTGTCTTAGAAACCCTTTTAGCTCCAGATGCCAAAAAACCTTTAAATTCAACACCTAAGGGTAGATGCTGTCAAGGAAGAAATACCAACAGCTCTGTGAAGTGCTGAAAGGGAATTCTCTGGATATCTTCTAAACCTTCAGAACAGAGAACAAGCTTATTTTACAGCTCGGAAATCCCAGGTACAAACCCTGAATTTGAAGATATTATAGTCACCAACTCTATAAGAAGGTTACAAACAATTAGAAATCTTCAAATCTGTTTCAGCTAACTGGTGTTTGTTTAGCATAAGACAGAAAGGCAGCAGTTCACCACCTGCAAAGCAAAACCTGTGGGGAGAGAAAGTATCTTCTGTGGGAAGAAATAATACACTTTGGAATATGGAAGATCATCAGTATACATTATTTTTTTCTTTTCAACTGCCGATGAGACAAGCAATTATAATATCATATTTTCTTCTCAAAAAGAAAAGCAATCAATGCTTTTCCAACCAGATCCAAGCAAGGTTCATGACATTCATGATACATCCTATTTTATTGTTCAAATTCACCAGCAATAGAGGGGGGAGAATATAATTTCTGAAAATAAGGACCGAAGAGGTCAATTTGACGCTGTATTTCTGTGAACTGCAATCAGAGCACACCCACTGAAAAGGGTTAATAAGAGTTCTAAAGTGCTGGCATACAAATTTTAAGCCATCCCTTCCCTTTTCTATTCAGCAGTACTAGGACCAAACACACAAAACATACACTGCCCACAACAAACAGCAGTTTCCAACGTCCCTGCTTTTCAGAAGAACAGGGATGAAATTGTTTTGGATAATAAGCTAAGCTTTCACAGTTAAATCTAAGGTTTGGGGGAGAAGCATTAGTTGCTGTATAAAACCGGAGAAGGCTAAAAACAAAAACCAGCATATGTCAATTAATCTTGCAGCATGACGACACAGAGCTAAAATCAGACCACTAAGATACAAGTGTAGGCAGAGAAATAATTTGTCTTCTGTTCAGAGGCTTTTTTTTTCTTTCTTTGGGGGAAGGAGAAAGGAAAAAAAAAAAAAGAGATGCAAGAGCCCAAATAGAAATGAAAAAAAAAATCTTCCCATGCCCTTTTTCATCCAAGGTTGGAAGTATCCCACAATCTTCAAAATAAGCAGAATCTGCTTGTAGGAGCTAAATTTAGTTGCATATGTTTTTCACAACATATGCAAGTACCACTTCCCCTCTTCCTCCTGAGGGCACACACTTCACTAAGCCATCCTGCACTCATTAATCCATGTTCTCTGTAAACTTCTGAGGAATATTCCATCACACAGAGAGAATCCATCTGTGATTAAGTCTTGAAAGAACATTCTCCAAACAAGAAAGCAAACTTTCTACTCGCTGTCCCCTCCCTGTAACTTCCCCTCTATGTTGAAAAATCAGACAAAATGTGCCTGTTTTTGAAGCTATGGCTGAGAAAAAACCACAAGCACACAAATGAAATCCTGTCTTTGCAAAATGATTTTTGCTGTAATTCTGCTTCTCCTTTGGGATGACCACTTCCCTGTGCCATCACTGCATAGAGAGAATTCATATTTGCTACTGATACTTACTTTCATCCTTCCAAGGATACCAACAACACAGTTATCTGTTCCACCCTACACCCTCTTTTCCAGGACGCTACTCATCATACTTTTAAAAATATGAAAAATTCCATCTGCAAAGTATC
Source organism: Empidonax traillii (assembly GCF_003031625.1). NCBI lineage: Eukaryota > Metazoa > Chordata > Aves > Passeriformes > Tyrannidae > Empidonax > Empidonax traillii. The sequence continues at coordinate 413,988 of NW_020955867.1, forward strand.
TCCACTGCATTAATTAGCATTAGTTATTACTAGAATTAAGCAATACCAGCTCTCTCCCTCTTTGACTTCTGCACATCCTTACCTCTTTGAGAGATTTGTGATTTCCTGCTCCCATCCCCTGTGTGAATGAAACAAAGCAAAGTTTCCCCCTCCAGAAACCCTTCAGTGATTGTGTCTCATTGCAGATACAACTGTCTCAACATTTCAGTGCAGCAAGGATGACCTTCCAGTGGGAATGCTGACACCACTAAAGGCAGCCGAGTGCAATTCCTCCAAAAAACCCCCTTCAGTGGGAAGTGGGGGTTGAACTCAGCTAAAACACAGCACCAGAATGATTAAGAAATCAATTTAAACCAAAAGCATCTTTAAAAACCACTCCAAAAAAGCAGTAAATTCATGTTAATAGTCCCACCTCTATCACTGAACAAACAGCTTTATTGTCTTTACACAGTTACGTTCTCTTCAAGACAATCATGAGAAGAGAAACAAATCAAAAGGAGCAGCAACTATTCCTAACATTGCCAAGATTTGAGGAATTCTATAGAAAATGCAGAATAGAAAGTATATTTAATCAAGAATAATTTTAAGCAATATTAAAGATATTAGTCTCGAGTGGCATCATGCATGAAAATAGCATCTGGGAAGATGAGACCATGATCCTTACTCATGTTTCAAGAAGCTGTTTATAATGAAAATATTTCTGCTCTAAAGACAATAAAAACATGCAAATAGTAAGCAATGCAGACATACCCAGCAATGAAAGCCTTCAACATTTCCCTCTTGCTGCAGAGCAGCAGCTCAAACAGGAAGAAAACACCTCCTGATCCAATCCTTCTACCCCACCCCTGTAAGTCCGTGCCCAGAAAAGACCACCACTATTAGCACTACATGAAAGGACAATATTTAATGCTATAGCAGAGGTGGAACTGTTTTCCCACTGATCTTCCCAGCTAGAAGTGCTTTTGTGTTTGTTTTTTTTTCAACCCAGTACAAATAGCAAAATCGTTCTGCTGTGCCTCATACACAGGTACAATGCTACACATCACAGCTGATCACATCAAGATTGGCATAAATCTCAACGTATCTTTTTGTGTCAACCTGTGGTGAACCTTCCTTGGCTCTTCTGCCTCAAGTCCCAGGTCTAGAGACCAGAAAAAGTAAAATTAGGCATGAGGGCACATTGTAGTTTCCAGACTCACCTCAACCTCTCAGCCTGTCAAGCCAAGCCAATATAACTCACACATCTTATCTACAAACCCTTTCCCCCTCCCAAAGATTCTTCCCCCTTCCCATTCTCTTTCACACATTCACTAGAAGTGAAAATAATTTATTAATGACCTCTCAATGTGTTCCATAGACCAGGTTTCTCTTAGTTCACATAAATGCCCTGTAGAATTAGAGTTCTTTGGGTTGGGACAGGCTGTGTTTACATCTCCCTCCACCTGAAGCACTGGGATGAGAAATGGTGTTTACATGCAAAATGTACCCAAAGAGATGGGGAAAACAGATAATACAGGAGCAGCAGTGATTCCTTCTACTACATCTGCTGCTCATAGAGTAATTTATTGACAATTATATTAACAATGTCTTAATACAAATTTCTAATCGAACTCTGTACAAATTCAGATTTATTCTCCAAATGTACAGTTTGTGGAAAACCCCCACGACCAAACACTGTCCCTGAGTCTCTCAGAGATACAAACCCTCTTTAGTGACCTACAAGTGATCAGCAGGCCCATTCCTACCAGGAATGCTGACTAAAGCTCACAGACCTGAGCCAACAGGATCCTCAACGCACAGCTGGAAAGTAAAACCACATTTCCACCCAAAGTCCAACAAATTCGACTACCAGATTTTGGTCTTTTTTGTTCTGCTTGGACAGTGAAATAGCGGAAGCAGAAGCAATCTTTTGAGGCCAATATTGACTTGTTTGCCAAAGTGATTTTGGGAACTGTGCTGTGGAAAAGAGGAGCCAATCCAAATACAGAGAGTTTAAGAATAGCCACAAACATTTTGCTATAAATAAAGGAAAAAGAATGAATTTATGCACATGTGTACATATATACACTTAAAATATTTAGACCACCTGTACACATGCACCCATAAACACATATACCACTAACCAAAGCTTCAGCAAAGAAAGTAAACGCTTGATCTCAGAAAGAACAAGTTGAAAAATAAAAATGCAATAGTCATTCATCTGCATATTTTTTTATGAAAGGTTTATAAAAAAACTTTTAGCTTCCTATTCTACCTGGGGAAATCACACAGAAGGTGCTCCTCTGCTCAAGAAAACTCAGTACAGCACTAAGACAACTATTGCAATTGCTTTCAGAGAACTACTAGGGAGAAGAGTGAAGTTATTCATAATTCCAAAGAAAAGATCAGAAAACTTTCAGGAGAAATACCCACAATATCCTTTTCTGCTATTATTTATTTTCATTGAAACAGGGAGCTTTTGATGTTATCTGATTAGCAGACCAGTTAGGACAGGTTTAAATGGCAAATGCTACAGGACAGTTATTCTGAACACAGAACATTAATTCTGAATAATGCTGATCCAGCCCTATGTTATGGTTTTTTTAATACATGCTGTTCCTAATAAATATTATGGTAAGAAATAGTAACGTTGTTAACTAAGTGTAAATACAACCCACACACATTTGAGAAAGATTGACAGAATAGATAATTTTTACTGTTCTTAAAGAGACATTCCAGTGAGGTGAAAACCAAAGGAACCATAAAATTCAAATCCCCTTTAGCTGAGCATCAGATTATTAATCTTTTTTCAGAGAAAGGAATGAAAGGTCATGTAAAGCAAAGGCAAGTCTGACCTGTTTCAGAAGTACCTTATAAAAACTTTCTTCTTCCCTCAGAACACAGATGGCAAAGACCAATGGGTTTTATTTTTATCAAATTATAATTAGAGATACCAACTTAAAACCAGCTATAAATTCACTTACTGTATTCATGATCTAGGACTGTTTATTTTTATTTCCCTCCTTCATCAAGATTCTTGGCCATTTGTTTCTGATAACCCTTTTAGGAGGAATGTCATCTGTATAGTGAACCAACACAATACCTGATTTAGCCTGAAAATCCCATACACAACTTTTATCATTACTAAGGAAGACACATTCTGTCAGACTACAAAGTTACAGCCAAACCCTGGAGATTCTTGTGAGCTCCCTCCTTTGGAAAGCACCGAAAATTTCAACTGGAGAAAAAAAAAAAACAAACCACTCTCTAAAAGGAAAATGTTTCAGGATTGCTGCTTCAGAGAATTCCAAAGGACAAGAGGAATCCACAGGCAGAAATGCATTTTTTTATATATGTTTTTAACTATTGAAAAGGAAAAGTAGCACAGTTTACTTAGGTAGGTTGAGCTCTCAACTCTTAACATTGAACCATCTAAAGAACTTCAGTGGAGCTGAAACTGAGTCCTTCAGGTGTCAAGCACCGGTCCAGTCTCACTCCTGAATATTCTCCACGGGTTAAGGTCAAGCAAACAACTTGAGGAACCATTGTCTGCACGATTTGTACAAGAATCTTGTACCTGGGAACTATTTCAGGTATTACAAAAGCCTGGGGAGCCAAAGGCCCACAGGCAGCTCTCACCTTGCTGCTCCTTCCTCCAGGTTGTCAGGAATGCAAAGATATTGATAAAGAATTGCAACAAATCTGGCATGCCTGACCATCCTGTTCACATTAAGGCTACATTTCCCCAGAGTTAACACGTTTTTTTTTAACATTTCTAAGTGTGACTTTAGTATAATTTGTTCAGTAAGAAACAAGAATCTGCTATTTGTTAACATTCTGCCAGTCATTGCCTTTGTCAACGACTCCAGCTGAGATCCTTAAGAATAACTCAAAATATCAGTCATACATTTGCTTTGTCATTCTTCCTTTGCCTCTTTTTTCTCCCCAAGTTCCTTTGCTTTGGATTCAGCGCACGAGCAGGATTACATTTAATTTAACAAGATCTCCGAAAATAAATTTTTCACTTTCTCCCAATGCACAACATGCAAAGGCAAAAGTCCAAGTCACAGTCACATGAGAGATTTTAAATGTGAAAGTAGTAAACATAAGGGTAACTTGAAATAAATAGTTTACTTTGGGTGGTTAAGCTGTCTAATTAATTTTTGCTTGACATTATTAGTATATTGCAGCAAGCAGCGATTTAAGCAGCTGCTTAAACACAGATCACACAAATATACGAGCATGGGCTAATGGAAAGAATGGCATATTTATTTAGATTAAACATTCCTGAATGAATTAAATTAAAAAAAAGCTCAGATCACAAGAAAACTGTGTGGTTTCCTGAAATAAGCAGCAGGAAAAGAATAAAAAAGTGGCTTTGCTAGTTCACATGAGGGAGAGCATCAAATGAAACGTGGTGAGTCCAGCACAGATCGTGAAGTTGTTACAAGCTGTTCAACAGGCATCATTTGAAAAGACTTACATTACAAAGAATTCCTCAGCTTGTCTTTTTTTTTTTTTTTTTTTGAGTATATAACCTGTTTTATTACTCAGACTGATTTTCATATCCAAAAGGCATTGCAGTTTGCTTTGATGCTTTGTAATGCCTCTCTGTTCTGGTAAGTGGCATATAATTATATTCCTCCCCTTCCCCCAACAGAGATCACAAATTCATCATCTTTCTGACAGCTTCAAACAATTAGACTTCAGAAATGTGCAGGTGAAACAAGTAGGTTAAAAGTGATGGGAAGTTGTTAAGCTTTTAGATGACAGGAGGGGTCTGGGGGTTGTTCAGTGCTTGAATCCCAAGCTCTGAAGATCTGAGTAAAGTGGCAGAGCCACCTTTAATCAACCCAATAACTGGAAACAATCCCTTTAAATCTAAGACAATATCAGTGCTCAATCCTCTGACCTTTTAATGCAGCAGCAGAGACTCAGCAGTATGAAGGGACTCAAAAAACCAAAACTTCATGTGGATATGCTGGCTCGTTATATTGCCTCATTTGGAGCTTCAAAAATAAAACAGTGAAATTCCTGGATGCAACAGCGCTGCACAAAGCTGCACAGAACATTCCAGATACCAAAGGGTAAAATTCAGAGCGTGCCTGAGGTTCTCCCATTATGCCCATGCAGGGATATTCCAAAAAGGAACACCATGCCCATATTTGTGTAGACCAGTCTCTGCACAGTGGGAAAAGAGTTGCTGCCCTTCCTTAGGGAATATTCCTTCCTTTTCCCTTAAACCCCTTCACTGAGGCAGTGGAGTGAGAAATGTCTTGTTATTGAATTTAGAAATAGTCTATTACCTGCAAAACAAAAGAACTGTAACGACAGGGAAAGTTTTATTTGCAGGGTGTGCTGGGTCCACCTCCACCAACCTGCCAGGGGAGGAAAAGACCCCCTTTGGTTTAAATTTCGCACAGTTACAGTTTTACAACTTTCAGATCAGTTTAATATATTCATTTTTGTCTCAAAAGGTTGTTTCTCCAAAAGGGGGGGGATGTTCCC
>NW_020955867.1:419580-421938 GCF_003031625.1 Empidonax traillii
CAGTCTCTGCACAGTGGGAAAAGAGTTGCTGCCCTTCCTTAGGGAATATTCCTTCCTTTTCCCTTAAACCCCTTCACTGAGGCAGTGGAGTGAGAAATGTCTTGTTATTGAATTTAGAAATAGTCTATTACCTGCAAAACAAAAGAACTGTAACGACAGGGAAAGTTTTATTTGCAGGGTGTGCTGGGTTGGCCTCCACCAACCTGCCAGGGGAGGAAAAGACCCCCTTTGGTTTAAATTTCGCACAGTTACAGATTTACAACTTTCAGATCAGTTTAATATATTCATTTTTGTCTCAAAAGGTTGTTTCTCCAAAAGGAGGGGGATGTTCCCCTCCTCCAGACTGGCTGCAGGGCAACCCCTGTCAAAGTGATGGATCCTCCTTTGTTCTCAGCACATGGGGAGAGGCCCCTGTGCTCAAAAATGGCCAAAAAAGTTTTCATTTTTAAGAGGCCCTTTCTCCAGGCTTTACATTTGCCTAAAATTACCCATCCCAGCCACAAGGAGCCCAAGCAGGACTGGGTACCTTACAACTTCACGATACACCTGTAAGCTTCCTGACAAAATTTGTTCATGATAAAAAACTGTATTTCTATTTCTCCCAGCGGGAGGCAAAGAGGTCACTTGGGAAAAGCCAACAGGAGAATCCAACAGGCTGGAAGGATCTTGTCCTTCCCCACAGCTCGGGCAGAACATGAACTGGAGCAGCCCTGGAGTGCCTGCCTGAGGCTGTGCCCCAGTCCCAGTTCTCACTCAGCCCCCCACACAACTCCCACTCTGCCGCTTCGAGCTCCAAATGCAGCTCAACCCTCACCTCCCCCCAGCACTACCCCACTGAAATCCTCCTTGCACACTTAACTCTTGAGGGCTCTTCCTGCTCTGCTTCTTGGATCACCATCCTCTTGTGAGAATCCTTGTATTTGGAGAATCACGTTGCCTGCTGATAGTTTACTCTTCCAATTCTTTCAGGGTTTATTTCCCCACATATTTTATTTCTCCTTTGCTTTCTCTTCTCTTCCACTTTTTTAAAGAGCCCAAATTAGAAGCCAAGCGAGCCTTCCTGAGCTCTGAGGGTGGATCTGACAAAGGATAACTCCAAACATCCCAGGTTGCTAATTTTTTAAGACAGAACAGTGTCATCTCCATAGTTCACTTTAATCCTGCTCTCTACCTTAACCCTAATTCCTTCTCCACCTCTCCATCTCTTATTTAAGGTTTTTACCTGCAGTAATAATTAATACATTTCCTTTTTTTAAATTTGTTCAATGTTTTTATTTATTTCACCTCTTTGTGAACATCAATTTTAATTTTGCTGTGCAAAAAGCCTGCATCTCCATCTATGCAGGGAGCACTACAAGTTGTACATATTTTTTTTTCCTATTCTAGTGTCAATTTGTTAATTAAAAACAATTACACAGAAGAATCAGAGCCAGAAGATATTTCTTGAGTGACCTATTCCAGTTACACAGTGGGTAACTGAGAACTCTGAATATTCTTCTGAACTGGTGGTTCCCCTGGAAATGTGTAATTGTTTCACAGTAATTCCCCCTATATCAGATTTTATTTCTGAAAATGTCAAAACAGACCACGCCAAAGGCCCTGCTGAAGCCCCATTTGTGCATTCCCCTCTTCTGCTACTCCAGCCAGCCTTTCAAAGCCATAAAGGAGGTGGGTCCTCAGTAAAATCTGACAGCTCTTTAATCAAATCTGTCCTCTCTGTACTGGCAAACTCATTTTTAAAAACCCCATCCTGACATCTTTCCAAATACCCAGTTAGGCCCTCGTTACCCTCCTACAAAGCAAAGCAATATTGCTTCCCACCCACCCACACCATCCAGCACTCTGGGAATTCTTCCTCCTGACAAATTCTCTGTGTCAAATGGCAGCAAATCACACACTTCAAAGAACTCCTTAAATAGCAAACAGTGTATTTTCATCAGACCTAACCAAGCTGAATTCATCAAAATCACCTAAATATTTTCTAGTTCTTCTCTTCAGGCTTGCAGTACTACTGTGAAATTGCATAAAACATCTGATTCTGGATAATCTCCTCTGGATAGCTGAAGGAAGAAAAGATATTACATGTTTCAGCTTTCTCCAAATCATCTGCTCCTTCCTCTCACTCACTGGAAGAAAGAGACACCTCCTTCTTCACATGCCTAAAGATAGCACTGCACTGTCACTGCAGAGATCCGGGTTCGATTCCCGGTCGGGGCCCCTCCCCGGGCAGATGGAGCTCGTTAGCCCGTAAGGCAATCCATCTACGTCCTGAGGACCTCACTGCCACCGTCCAAGCGTGCTTGGCCCCGGCAGATGAACCTCAGGATTAAAGGGTGGGCTCAGTTCCGCGCACACTGT
>NW_020955867.1:422571-488232 GCF_003031625.1 Empidonax traillii
AAAAAAAAAGTCCCAATTACCATCTCCAGCCTTTTTAATTGGAGAACAGTTTTCTCAAGTTAATTAACAGCTTGGAGAGAACCAAAACTGTTGAGCCTAATTTTGAAGCAAATCACTGTAAGTCAGAACAACACACTGTCAGTTAAGTGCCTCTAATATGTTAATTTTGCCTTTTGGCAAACAGTGTGCACAGCTATTTACACCACAGGACTATGTGAAATTTTAGTTTCTTCCTTCCACAAGCTGACACACACACAGGGTTTCTATTGATATCTGGGATTTCTGGGGTTGAAGATCTTGCAGCAACTCCCCATTAGGTTCTCAGGCAAAAGGTCCCCAGCTGGGCACGTGAAAAACACGGTGCTGACTCAGGTATTGCTGAAAGTATCTTGGATTTATAAAACCAAAACAAATATTTCAAGATTAATACAAGCTACACGTGGCCAACAGCAAGAGAGAATTTAGTTTTCCTGACCTATTTACAAGTGGAAAATACAAGGAGCTAAAAAACATTGAAATTAATAAAGTTATCACTGTCAAAGTTCAGGAAGGTCTGTAATTATTTAGAGTGATGGGTCAGAATGATCCACAGTCCTCACCTGCTCATATCACTACTCTATTGAAAAAAAAAGCAGCTAACCACATAAACCAAAACCACAGACAACTTACAATAATGCAGATGGTATTTACAGACCTTTTAACACCACAGACCTTATTCTTTGCTCAGATAAACTGCCCAACAGACAGAAATTCCAGGCAAAAGCATCACTGCAACACAGCTGAATCATTTACAGAAGCATCTGTAAGTGGATCTGTCAGGAAGCTACAGATCCAGGATCTAAACTTTCCCAGCAGTGGGACAGAGCTGGAGCTATTCAAGCAATGTTTGGCACTTCAAACAATTTCTTATCAGAGACAAAAATCAGACGTGTCTGCTTCCTGCCTGCGTTTGCACACACACATCTGACTTCTGAATTTACAGCCTCGAGTCCTCTAGCACTTGGACTTTGGGTACAAATCATTTACCAAATACTATGGAATTTTTTTGAATTATGATAACTTGAGGTTAACTCTCTCAGATCCTCCCCAATGCAAGAAAAGCTGGAGTCTCACTCTCAGGAAAAAAAAAAAAAAAACCAAACACACACAACTATTGCTATTCGTGAAGCTGGAATTGCATCTGTATTCACACAAACCAGGCACATAAAAAATGTTAGGGCTTTCTCTTCCAGAGTGTCAGAAACAAGAGGAAGAGAAAGAAATGCCTCCAAACAGTTTTCAGGATAAAAACCAGCTAATACATGACTGACTACAAACTATAATACTTTATGATCTTTCCCTACAGATTCACAGCAGGAACTGTGATAATGGGGTTTCCTTTTGAACACCACTGGGTTGGAACTTCACAGTGAATGCAGCTGGAAGAGCTGGAAACACAAATCCAGAACAGGGCATCCTTCCATCCCCAGCCCAAGGAATTGCTTCACCTTCATTACTCGCTAACCAAGCCTTGGTAGGGACAGAAATGCCTTCTCCTGGCCTTGAGGGTTAAGGGAAAAAAAAGAAATATATAGCAAACAGAAAATAGATCTTATTATTCCAATGATAAAACGCGTTAGAGAAGTGTTTCAACACATGGAAGCAGGGATGGAAATCACTTGAGCTGACATTGAGAAGACAGAGTCTGACAGGGAAACCTCACAGTCATCTTGGGTGAAGATCTGTTGAACTGGGATTCTGCTGATTCTTTTAATGTCTTGTAATGGATGAAAAAACACTGCAAACACTGTTCTTACCACATCTGAGCAAAACAGAAGAAACACAGAGAGATGGAGAGGGATACAGTTAGAGATCCTGGCCTGTCACAACCCTGCCAGGTGGGCTCAGGACCTGGAAACACCACAGAGCACCCAACCTGACATGAGTTTAACCCTGACATTCATAGGAAACTTCCAGAATTTCAGAGTTGTATTGAAATAAGCACAGACACAGAAAATACCATCAGAAGGAACTTTCACACCCCCCTCCAAAAAAAAAAAAAAAAAAGAACTAATAAACCTTCTGATGATGATCGAAAGTCATTCAAAATACACAAAGAAAAATACTAAACTTGCAGATATGGAACTGCCTCCAAAGAAAACCAGTTCTGTGCAGAACACTGAATCATTGTGTTTGTTTAGGACTAGAGTCAGGAGGTCCTTTGAAATCTCCATTTATATTTTACTGTTGCTGAAATACGAATACTCAGTCATTGCAAGCCACAATTTCCACCGCTGTATCCAAATAAAGAAATCAATCAAATCTGAGGCAGAAAACTTCAGAAAAATGGGCTACCTCTTCATCATTTGATTCCTAAGGACAGGCACCCAAATATTTCACCCTCAGTCATTTAATAGCTGAGTGTCAGTGAAAGATTTGAATCTACAGGCTGGAGAAGAACGGAACGCTCAAAATCCAATTTTGACACATATAAGCACTTGAAACTCAAATCCTCCTCCCAGAAATGCAGTCACAGATGTCCAAGAGAAACCAAGTTATGCAGTCCCAGTTGCATTAATAGCTCAGGTGTTCAGACACCCTCCTGTGGTCATTGCAAGGTGCAAAATGACTTCCCAGACCGTGGTTCACTTCACCATAACATTGCAAAAGTCAAAGACAAAAATCAGATATTGCCAGCAAGTAGAATGGTAAAATCTGATGAATATAAGGCTAAAAATTCCTAATTTCTTGGCAAGTAAATACTTTTCTCCTACACAGGCCGAGTTCAGGCTAGATTGCAGCTTTCTTGTTTGAGTGTTACAAAGAGCACAGCCAGTCTATAATATTCAGGATTAATTCCAAATGCTCCTGCAGTTCCCAGAGATGCCAAGTGAGTGACAGCAAATGATCTGCAGTTAAAGGGTGAAGCAGGAGCAGGGGAAGCCACGGCTCACGTTACACACGTTCTGACAGCATCAAAGCATCAGGTGCAAATTATACACAAACAAATTACACACAGAGCCTGGCACTACAGCCAGACAGGAGACAAGCAAATATTTGACAATTTGAAATGACAGGCTGTGAAACAAAAAATAAGCATCTGAAGCAAAGGCAGCAAAGCCCCTCTAACTTCACTGATAACCAAGGAAGGGAAAGTACTGTTAGAATTAATGTCGGCAAAACTGGTTGTCACGATTTAAATCCTGTAACCCTAACCCTTGTCAGAAGGTTGGAAAAAAGAAACAATACCTTCATGGTTTTCCTGATAAAATATTGCTGGCCTTGCAGCCTGAAATATTTCAGTTCAACAGCACCCAATTCCAAGCAGTTTTAAAGCCCACAGTCTGTGTGTCCCAGCAGGAAGGGACTCAAGCTCGAGGAGGGAAAGGGGTTCCAGCAAAAGCAAGAGGGAAAAGGTGAATCTCACAGGACAGTGCCAAGAAATGGCAAGAAAGTTTTCTACATGCAGGAGAAATAAAAGCATAAAACCTCTTCCCTTCAGCCAGGTTTTGGGGGCAGCATATTTAGACTCAGAGGAGGGACGAGCCCGCAGCTGAATGAGTTCCAAGTGGTGCTTCGGGAACACCACAAGAAGGAGCAAACTCTTTCAAGCACTGTCGGATCCAGAAGGAGAGTAAATACAATGCTTGCATTTTTAAAAGTTTGAGATGACAAATTATTTAATCAGCTGCAGTGGAGTCATGTCTAAATCATCTTAGGAAATCAGTACATAACGTGCTATGAAATTTAAGCAGGAAAATGTTTAGTGGGTCAAGCACCAGTTTCCCAAACATATGAAAGACAAGCAAAGTTCTAACTTCCCAGAATAATCTGGGTGTAAAATATAATGTATAACATCCTAGTATAATTTATCAGCTTTAAGAAACAAAGAGTAAAAGTAATATCTAGACAAGTCTTTCTGCTAAGTGCATTGACTGAGAGCATTAATATACAGAATTGATGGTTTGAAGTCATACCAAGCAATAGGAGATGATAAAAATACACAGTAGCCCATTGATTCATAACTTCCTTCATTTTATGTTAGCTCTGGAAATTAAACTTTTAGTAGCTGTAGCAATAATGTGCATATGAAAATATTCCTACAGATTTTTTTTCTGGTGAGCAACTTTTGCTGGGCTCTACAGCCTTTGCCCAGGAAGAAAAGGATCTGAGGATAAAAGTCAGCAATATTAGCAAAGTGTGTAATAGAGGAGACAGAGACAGTGGTGCCTTAAGGTAACAAAGGCTCCCAGTGTCACAATAAACACATTTATAGACACATCATACACAAGAGGGTAGAGCTGTCACAATCTGCTTCAGTTAAAGGAAACTGGGCCTGTGCTGTACATTACAAAATATATAAAATGTTTATTAGTATGGCTAGGCCCAGAGCACAATATCGTGCACATAAATGTAACTTGTGGGACAGAACATATAGAAATGGTTGCACTTTAACCCCATTTTCCAGCAGTGCTGGTAAACCTGTAATTGCATCCGGCAGCATCTGATTTAACCCAGCAGATTAAATCACTGGAGCTGCTCAGTGCAGCAACAGAGCACATATTAACTGAACCAGTTATCCCATAATCCTCCCTGTTATGGTGCTGTTACAGTGCTTGACAACTGAAATATAGCAAATGTTTTTAAAAAGAGTCATAACTTCAGTTACCCTTCAAGGTACTTATGTTTTCAGTAGACAGTTTTTAGGCTAATTGTGCCCAAATCAAGAATTCTTCATTTTCTTCTTCAAAAGTGCAAAATGGTGCCTTCACATGAGCTCACTATTTGAAAATAATTGAGCCAATAACTGAGTGAATCTCAAAGTACAAAAGTTTCTTGTTATCTCTTGGTTGTTTGGGTAAGACCATGTAGAACATTCACAGACAATGATACCAGTGGCTATAAAATCCCAGATGGATTAAGAATCAGAACATACATTTGGGAAGGGTAAAGGAAGATTACAGGCCCTTTTCTCACATTTTGTTAAGAGAATTTGTTAGTGCACAAAAGACAGTACTAATGTAATCTCAGCAAAATGCAGTGCCAAGCATTAAAGTTTGTTAAATGACAGGAGATTTTTAAGGAGCCCAGGAAAAAAAAAACCTCCCAAAATAGCTTATTTTAATGAACCACACAGAATTCCATGCATATGATCTTCAGCACCATCTCAATTTAGATTCCACCAAAATGGGGGGAAACTTTCCCATCACAAGATGGATCTCACAGAATTATTGAACTAAACACACATTAAGCAAATGAATCCCTATAGCATATTCTGGGTGAAAAGGCTCTTTTTTCTTCACTGTAATTGGACACACAAGCAGAGATACACAAATTATGTGCTTGTCAGCTTCTCTCTAGTGAGAGGCATCATCCTCTATTGTTCACAGAAGGAAAATCACCACCACCACCTGTAACCCTGTCACTGCTCATTCTGTCAAACCCAAGGTGTTGGTAATATTCCCTCAGCATTCCAGTAACACTGAGCTTCTTCCAAGAATTACAGAGTAGATGGCAAGTGAGCCTTCCCTGATGCTCTACAGAATCAAAGACTATTTAAAAAAAAAAAAAAGAAACAGTGGGAAAAAAATGTGACAGAACAGCATCAAGAGCCTTCACATCAGCATCTGTGTGTGCTCAGTGTTTAGGATTCATCACACCACGGTATCTAAATGCCTATCATAAATATGTACATCAAATTATAACCTCCAATTAACACTTCCTATCTAAGCAAAGCCAGCACACAAATCCCATTTTCATCTGTAACAGGAGAAAACTTTCTTTCGTATGGATGAATAGGAGGTTGCAGCATCCTCCATAAGCAAGAAAAACACCCCATCTTTTAACACAGGTTAAAACACTCTGTGGGAAGGAATTTAAACCTCTTTTATTGATTTTTAAATAAAACATCTAGGAAATCTGCCAGGTGTGTAAAATATTTCCCAATGTAGGAATGTGGGGCAAAAGCAGAGAGAAAAGTCATTTTACAAAACGCTGGTTTACAATCCTTTAAAAAAAGATCACTGAAAATAACAGAGTGTGTGCTGCAGCTCTTTGGTTTGGATGCTCTTAATTATTATAAAATGATTTATGCAATTAGCTCTCAAGCAGTCAAGGAAACTAAACTGAAGAACTCCCAGCCAGGCAAATTCTGCAGACTGGAGGTGGTCAATGGGATTCCAGGTGCAAAGGACAAACCCAGAGGAAAATCCAGGTGTTGAAAAAGTGTCATTTCATTCCTCTATTCCTCTATACTATTCTGAACATTATTGAAGTCTCATTGAGCCTGAAGCACTTGAAGAGAGGACTTAAAGTCAAAACAAAGCAACCCAGCACATGAGACATCCCTAAGAAACGAAAAGTTTTTCCTGATTAAAGCACAGAATATCAGAGAGATGTAGAAAAAATATGCTGCATCTATTTTGGACTGCTTCAAAATTAGAGATTCAAATCATATTTGAAAAATGGCTTCAGATTGGAAATATTTCACCAAAATATTCCCCACGAACATCCACTACAGTGAATACCAAAATTAACAACTGCCAACCACAGGCACTGGTGAATAACCACAGGCTCCTTCCCAAATCACCACCATTCACAATCCAACTGACAATCAGGTAAGAGAGTTCAGTAACATTTAAGCAAATTAAAAACGTTCAGTGTCTTCACGTTCATAACATACTCTGCTTTTTGGCCACAGAGATTAGTAGTGATGGCACAGGGCTGTATTTACCACTGCATTTAACAGGGGAACATGTTCCCATGTGTGTTTGTACCACTATTTATCAAAAATTTCTCACTTTTTTCCCTTCACTCATCCAAATTTGGGGAGGAAATAAATTAATTTTTACAAAGAAAATAAATAAAAAATTTTATCACCTCCTTTAAAGCTAGTAAAAAAATAAGAGACATTTGGGGTTGGGAGTTTTGGGATTTTTAGTACCTCATCTATGAGCAAAATAGATTCCTCCCACATTTGGTGTTTTTCTGTCAGGTTGGTTTCCAAGTGACTAAGGTCACAACTTCTTACTCCCTATGGAATCAGCTTTTCAATTCTTAGCCTTCAGGAAGCTCCCAAGAGTTTCACTTTCTTTCCATGCCCTCTATCTCTCCCTTTAAAATGGAAATCAGCTTGTAATTTTAGTCTTCCTTCTGACAAAGGCAGGACCATCTCAACACGCAAACAAAATCCTTACGAAACAGAAGGCACTGTCTGTTCACACAGAGCCTTTACCCCTCATTTTCTGAGAGGTAATTCAATATTCTAAGAGCTATTCAATATTTTACCATAAGAAAGGAATGGTGTTTTCAATCTTAGTGTCCCTGTCCTTTAGCAACCACCAGCAACAAGTCTTTTCTCCACTTTCCCGTCTTCCCAAGCGTGTTTGTTTGGAACTCAGAGGATTCCCAGTGCAGAGCTGGAACTCCTTCTGACCTCTGTCCCTTCACTTGCAAACATTCAGCTAACCTGGCTCACTGAATTACCCCTGTAATCCTCCATAAACAAAGTGATCCCACTTTTGGCAATTCCTGAAGGTATTCCCCTCCTGTCACTCCCTCCGTGTCCGCAGTGTCCCAGTTCCACTGAAGCTTTTCCTTTGGCCTTTGCAGAGCTGGCATTGCACTTCAGCTCTTCTCTCCCATCCTCAAGGACACTGCAATCTACATAGGATCAGTCAGTAAAACATCTCCATGAGGGCAGCACACTGGAAGCAGCACCCGAAAGTGCTTCAAGTCTCCAAAAAACACATCCCGAGGATCCAAGTGGAAGACTGTTTTGCTGAAATTATATCAAAGTTCAGGTTTATAATTATAACAGGTATAATAAATGGCTGCCTCCATGCCAGATAGCTCCTTCTAACTATTATAAATCTACCATTATTTCCATTTTACATTTAACGGAGAAGCTGAGCTCTGTCACTCCCAGCTCCGTGTCTGAGCTCAAACAGGTGTTCCTCCACTGGCAATGGCTCATCAGTTCCCACTCCCCGTACACTCCAGGAAAGGCAGCAACTTATAACATTTAACTGAAGGCTGAAAATCCCTTCACACTCCAGGAGGTCAAATTAAAGTCAGTCATTTATACAAATCATACAGCAAGCAGAGAGCTGGCTGCATGTTAATGAAAATGAATGGCTGTGTGGGCAGGGGGAGCGGAGCCATTCCCCGTCACCTGCTCTGCTGAACACAGAAGGCAGCACAGTATGTGCCATCCATTTCAACAAAAGGAGCAGAAACACGCTCGAGATATTCCCCCAAGAAGGACAGGGTAGCAAGGCAAACAATGTTTAGTCACTCTCAACCTTCAGAAAACACCGAATGTCACCCAGCACCGCGCTCAGGACCCCGCTCGGCTCAGACTGCGTGACCTCGGTGTGACATTGCAAACCACTCCTTACTGAACACCACAAAGAGAGCATTTACACTGCACACGTGCCTCTCCTGGCATCTCCTTCTACAAATAGTTACCAGACTAATATGAAGCCATAACACTACATGATGCCCCCTCAGATTTGAACACTGTGAGGCAGAGTTAATCTTGATTGCAGTACAGCTTTCTTTGCAATGGGAATAAGTGCAGCCTTGAAACGTTTCTGATGATATTTTGCATGGCAAGGGATGAAAACCACTATATAATGGTAACTTTTAAATAGAAGGATGGGTAATGATTGCAAATTATAAAGACTAGTTAGGAGAGCTAACTGTTGCAGGGTTGACACAGTCCTGTTTTTCACCTATTTTGGAACAGCTTCATCTCCCTAAAACTCAACAACGAAACAACTTGGATTTATCAGTCAGTTTTGCTGTATTTCATAGGGAGCTACCAGTTGTTGCTCTCAGAGATCTCTGGAATATCTGCTGTGGGAGAAGGGAGAGAAATGCATTGTGTTTCATGGGGGTGAGTTGACCCATTCTTAAAATTTAGCAAGAAGCAGAGATTCTCACTAGACAGGTTTTATTGGGCAAATTGATTTTGTCATAAACTCCTACAATGGGATGGGTTGGAAGGGACCTTAAAGTTCATCTCATTCCAACCCCCTGCCATGGGCAGAGATACCTTCCACTAGCCCTGGTTGGTCCAAGCCCTGTCCAACCTGGAGCAGTTCCAGGGATGAGGCAGGAACAACTTCTCTGGTCAAACTGTGCCAGGGCCTCCCCACCTTCACAGCAAAGAATTTCTTCCTGATATCCAATCTAAACCTCTTCTCTGTCAGTTTGAAGTCATTCCCCCTTGTTCTGTCATTCCAAGCTCTTGTAAATAGTCTCTCTCCATCTTTCTTTTCCGTTCCCTTCAGGTGCTGAAAGGTCTCAATTAGGTCAGTCCAAAGCCTTCTCTTCTCCAGGCTCAACAATCCCAATTCCCAGACTTATTTTGAACTAAGTATTAAAAGCAGTATTAAATTAGCTAAGTAAAACAAGAAGAAATGCAAGGGATTAGTTCCTCTACCCCTTCCTTTTTTCAGTGTGCAGCCACTGCTTGCACACAGCCATCTGCCAAGCCTCAGAGTACAATCTTCGGGCTTATCACGGTCCACCAAAAGATAAGCTTAATTATGACAGAATAAATCAAACATATCTATTCAAGGGGGGAAAAAAATATATCAGAAAAAGTTATTTTTTTATCTCCTGAAAAAATAGCTCTGGGCAGATATATCAACTGCACAGCTCTGCAACCTCCTCCACCTCGACTGCAGTGTTGGCAGCAGGCTGAAGGTTCTCAGGAAAAGGAGCAGATTCTGTCGCTGCAAAGCTCACTTTGATTTTGATCATGAAAAGAAGTTTGATACAGCGGTCAGGAAAAGGGCAGCATTACCATATTACAGCAACTCCAGCCACATTTCCCCCTCTCAGAGAAATAAACACAAATCCTGCTTCAGTGGTGAATATGTCAGCGATTTCGCTGTGGCAACTTATCACCTACTGCAGTTTAGACTCTCATCCACCAAGTGCAAAGGCATATCAGGAAGACTCAATATATCAAAATGCAGCAGGAGATGAACAGGTTTTTCTGAGGAAAATATCATAAGATGTCTATAAAGCCTGAAAGAAATTTCATCTTGGGTTATTTCTTCCGTATTTAAACCAATAAAACAAAGCAATCAACCATATTCCTCTCTACGTAACACTTGACCTTGATGAATAATTCCTGCTACAGAAATACAAATTAAATAGAAAAAACAAAAAAAAAAATCGCCTGATCTGCCTGATCACCTAATAATTCTCTCTGTAAGTCCCTAGCAGTGTGGGAGCACGATCACAGCAATGCTCAGGGGTGTCAAACACAGGTCTGTGAGCACAAGGACGTGGCAAGGAAAGAATGAAATCCATTGAAGAGTGCTACGTGTATTGTGATGGATGTTTTTAGAAGAAACTAAGAGAAATAAACAGAGCATTCAGTAGATAACCTCTTCAGATAATATGATAGATTAATTCATTAAAAATAAGTTTTAAAATAGATGGCTTCTCTGACTACTGCTCTTTCTTTCCCTTGGCAAAGGGACTGGGAATAATTAATGGATTTGGCTGCTCCTCTCCAGGGATGGAGATAATCGATCTGTGGGGGAAGGCCTTTATCTAGCACAGAGATAGTGCTGCTACAGCAGAAGGAAGAGGGGGGAGAGGTGCTGGAGATCTTTTCCTGGCATACCTTCAGAGCTGCTTATCAGCTCCTATTGCTCAAACTGCCTCAGCTGCAGGTACCTGAAACACCGGCAACGTGGGCAACGATAATATCCTTTCTTTTCTGAACTACACTTGAAGGGGTGTGGGGGGAAGAGAGGGAGGGTGTCCCTGTTGTTAATGCAAAAAGCAAAACCTCAGAATCAATGCAGGAGCGATAAACAGACTCCCTGTTCCTCTCTGGCCAGAGCAGCTCTCCAAGCAAGGACACTGCGTTCGTTCAGACAGCAGGGGAAGGTGTCCCTGCCCACGGCAGGGGGTTGGAACCAGATGATCTTTTATGGCCCCTTCCAACCCAAAACCATTCCATGAGTCTGTAAAGTTACACTGAGTGTACAAATCATTGGCCTGACGACACAGGCTGCAGATTTATCCGAATTAAAGGGGGTTTGGTTTTTAGTTATTTATTTTACAGTTGCTCGGTTCATTATCTGCTCCACAGCTGAGTAGTTCTGGAAACAAAAACTCCTTTTTCAGTGTACAAGAGATGCAAGTCAATTCATCTCCCCAGCACAGTAGTGTGATTTAAACCTCTAACCTTTCCACATCTTCTGTAGCCAGAAACACCTCTTGGAGTGATCGTTTAAGAAACCTAATTCTCAACAGTTCTACAAATAAATAGTTTCCATCTAAGATTAATAATACCTTCATTTTCTAGAACAAACTAACAGTGACTATTTATTTTTAATCCCAAAGCTTCAGGACTCAGGATTAAACAAAATTATTGTATCAGCCCAGAATGAGCCCCAAAGTCACACTTTGTGTATCTGATTCTCTGACAGAAAAATATTAAGAAGGTGAGGGTTTTTTAAAACATTATTAGATAATCACATGGCATTGCTCAAAATAGCACAGAAGTTGAAAACCTCTGAGAACACACAGGAACTCAGTTTTCCCAAAGTCATTTTAAGAAAAATTAAAACACCTTGAAAGGAATCAGATTCTCCAGGAGACTAGAGACCTCCTTCCTTGGAGGAAGGCATAATTCAGCTCATAAAAATCACTGTACAAGTTGCCTGAAACCCAACCAGAAGAGCCACAACCAGCTTAATAAACACTTTAAAAAGCAGCCTTGACTTTCTCAGGAAGAAAAACTGTGTTGATTTCTTTCCCAAACTAACAAAGAGTTTTCCTTTATGAGGTGGGGGCAGTAGAGTGCGACAGTATTTCATCTGTCACCAGAAAATAATCTGTATTACCACTGTCAATCACAGGGTGTTGATAAACTCATTATTTTAAATTAGCACAAACAATTGAAAGTTCTTAAAAAGAAAAAAAAAAAAAAGAAAATCTGGTCCTACTGGTTTGTCAGAACTATGGTGAGAAAGACTAATGTGGAAAACAAAACTGACACATGATCCAACTGATGCAAACAACTGTTTACTTAGGAAAGGTCAAGTTCTCAGTTTATACAACTTTGAGAACCAGCAATGGCTGAAAGTACCATAAAATCGTTAAAGAAAACATAATGGGATGAGAGGCTGCTCCTAGTTCCTATTACAGGTTAAATTCTGCAAGGAAACAAAGCAAGCAAACAGAAGTGACCAGCAATGTTTTCTTAATTACTCCAAGCATATAAAAATCACCTTTTTGATCTACCCTATAATCTCTGACCTCCTATTAAATAATAAACACTTTTGTTCTCATTTTGATTTCAGAAGCATGTGAAGAAATTTCTTCATTTCCTTAAGATACAGTTGATAATTTCATTAAACCTATTGTCTCCGTTACCTTTCAGTAGCAGATAAATAATTTAGCAGCACACAGCTAAAAAATTGAAAAGTTTAGTCTAACATTTATTCTTCTAGTACATCATAACTGCATGTTCAAATCTTACTGTTCTTCCAGCAAATGTTTGGGCAATTGAATTCCAAATTACACCTAATTTTCTTCCTTTTTAGAAGTAATTAGAACAGGGGGAAAATATCCTAAGTGAAATATAATTTCAAGTCTTGATCTTGACGCTCATAAATTGGTTAATTTGGGGCTGGAGAGGAAATATTTCTGACCTATATAAGCATGAATTCTGGACAGGAATATCAAACCATCCCCACAGAGTTTGCAGTGGGATTAGATCAGGCAGCAATATAAATTTTATTCCCCACTTCTCCCTCAAGATACAGGAAGACACGTGGGTTTATGTCACATTTCTGGTCCTCCTCTCCCTTTCCTGCATGGAATTCTCTCACAACCCAGGCTGCAGCATGTGGTTTATGACCATGGCAGCAGAGCTGTTGTGGCCCAGCTGCAGCACTGCAGTCTCACACAGGTCAAGGTTAAAGAGATGAGCTGGACTCGTACAGGTATCAAACACCCCAGGCAATCTGCCCTGCTGCAGATGGGAAAGGTTGCCAGGTCACACATCTGCATCTAAACCCAAAGGAATTACCAAGCAGCCATCAGTGCAGCTCATCCACTCCTCAGGGAACCTCTGTTTACTGCTCACAGGGTGGAAATGAAGATGTGATCCCTGCAATCTGAACATCTGAAGGAAGGACAGAGCACAAGTTACATGTCCAGCAACATTCCACCTTCTGGGCTGAACACAGACTAAACAAAGGCGTCGGAAAACATTCCCTTTCAGCTCCTGAAATCATCTGGATTTAATGGCTGGATCAGTAATCATTAAGTGCTTTATGAAACTTGGAAACACGGGGACAAAGTTCAACTCAAACAACCATTCATCTCCTAATAAGCTGGGTAAATATTCCATTCAAATAGCTGTGTTAGAATCCCACTTACCACATCCACTGAGCACTAAGAGACCAGCTAACCTTTCGCTACAGTTTTCAGATTCCATCCGACTTTTCCACATCCATCATAACGTCCCAGGAAATATTTACACAAACGAATCCAGAACATGAGGGGACACAAACCCGCTGGAGTTCAGTGGCTGTGACAAGCATTCCCTGAGCAGGATAAGCAGAGAGGGCAGCAGGAACCTCCCAGCATGTCCTCGTGGCTTTTTGTGGGAAGATTTTAATATACGTGCAAGGAAGAAGTAAACTCTCTCAGGAGACCAAACAGCTGAAATGAAGCTCTCCCCAGGCAAAAATCCCACATCAAATCCATTTTTTTGGATACAGTTATAACAAAAACACACCCCCAAAAAAAGGAAATATTGGATGTTGTAGTTAAAGAATTTCAGTGATGAATTCAGGAAAATCAGTGGCAAAACGCACAGTCATTTTCACAGTAACAAAATCATTGCCACTCCTCCCTTGAGTTTTTGCTCTTTCCCCTTTCTTCCTGCCATCTCAGGTTTTTTCAGTAGCCATTATGTGTATTTAAACAACACAGTTTTGTGAAAACTGAAACAATTGTTAAATATTGAAAAGAAAGTAGGATACTGGAATTTATTACCACATTTGGAAATAACTGCATATGGCCTTTGATCAGATGTTCCAGCACCATCAAACTCCCTTTTTGAACCTCCAGTGCTTTTACACAGCCTCGTGTCTCATGAGAAAGTCTGACAATTTTAGGGAGCATTTGCAGCACATAAAGAACTCCCTCCCCATCCTTCCTCTCCAATTTTATCTTGCTAAAAGAACATTATAGTTTGGATCAAAGAAATCACTATTAAATTTGTAAAAGATGGAGTTTGGGGATCTTTTAAGTGTCCCATACTCATAGTCTGTAAAGTCAGACTGTTTTGTGGCCTTCAGCCACTGACATGAGAACATTTAAACTTCCCACTGGATGTGGTCAAAATCAAATTTCAGCTGCAGTTACTGACACCTTTCCTTTCCAAGAGAATTGGAGATCAGAACTGCAAATGAACGTACAAGGTGTTAACAGCACAAATATTAACTGGCATTTACAAAGACATCATAAATTATTTGTCCAGTTTGTCAAGCAGCCACTATAAATCTTCCACAAAATCCCCAAAGACGTGAACATTAGAAGATTGGCAGCAGAAAAATGTATAAAATACAAACAAGTAGAAAACACTCCTATTATTTGTACCCTGCAAAATGGCTTTAAGCCAACAAAGCTTTTAATTGTGTAAGACCAACTCTTGCTAAGCATGACTTCAGCTCCTGTGTGTAACACACTGAATCATGCAGGACACCTGCAGGAGAAGATTTCTTTTAATGCTGACTTCTTCATTTCCAAGAGTAAGTAAGCAGTTGATTTTTAAAAAAAAACCAATAATCAATCAGAGATTTGATACTATTCTTATCATCATTATTTTTGTAGTTGTTTGTCCTCCCCCCAAAATAATTCCTAATTCCACATAGCTAGGGAGACACTTCTTTCAGGTCAAGTGAAAAAAGCCAAACCTATTTCAGTACAATTTTATTCAAAATGTCAGTGGCTACAGGATCTTAAACTGCATTAAATTTCTTGGGAAAATCAGAATCTTAAGCCCCCCCCAAAAAACCCAACCAACCATCCCACTGCTCTATATATATATACACCTTTCCCTAGCCCATAAGAAATAAAGGCAAGTTTCAATTTAGGATTCAGAATCCTGTCCTATAAACATGCTTTATTTGCTTTCTTGCTCATGCAAATGCTCTGGTCATTTTTTATTAGTACTTTTAATTTTCATATGACCTATGATTTTGACAGACAAACAAAAGGCTGAAGGAACAACAACAAAAATAAAACCAATCCCACAAAAAACCCTCCCAAAAACATGACAGAAGGAGTTCTACTGTTAGCAGAGTCTCTCTCTTGGTACTTCACTGTTACTTCTACTTTTTGCCATATAACCAATTTTTGGGGTTCTGCTCTTCTGAAGGGTTCAACAACCATTATTACAGCACTGTTTAAATAACAATTCTGGGTCTACAGACAAAGCAGGGGCATCCTTCTTTTACATGAAGGCACTGTTCTAAGGAATAGAAAAATCCCTACCTTGTTCCTATGAAGTGTAAATCCAAGCAAAACCAATTATTGAATATTGAATATATATGTGTCTTTATATATAAAGACACAATCGCAGGCAAAGTGAAAGCAGTAAAGCAGAACAAACAACTTTGATTATCTTCTTCAAATATTGTCACGTTGGCATAAAAGTGTTTGCCTCTCACAATGCCTTTTTTTTTTTAGTGTTTGAGTGGTGAATAGGTTCAGAGGAACAGCAGCACAATGAGGACGATTCACTACCTCTTTCATAGACACACAAATGCATTGTCAGAGCAAACATTGCTTTGTGCATTCACCAGCAGAGAGGTTGAAGAGGAAAATCCCACAGCAGTAACCAGAATTATTCTACCAAGAAGAAATCAACTAGGGAAAAAAAAAACCCAACCTTGCCTATGTGTATATATATATATACATATATACACACACACAAAATTAGATTGTCTCCTGAATATTTATTCTGCCAGCATGCACAGTTTAAAAAAACAATCTCATAAAACAGCAGGCATTCGCTTTTCTGGCTGAGGTGGATTCAACAAAAGCAGTAAAAAACTCCCTCTTGATTTTAAAACCTCTACAACTGGGACCATTAAATTTATTAGAAGTCTTTGAAGGACGAAGAGAGAAGAAAATACCAGGCCAAAATTCACAAGAACGTAATAAATATGTCAGTTGTTTTTGCATTCTTCTGCCACTCATTCACTCGAAGATGAAAAAAATTTTAGTATTTGACAACAGACATTACATCTAAACAAACAAAAATATTTTCTAATTTTTTTAGCATATTTTCTGTCTCGACTGACCAGCTTTTCTTTACATGGCGTGTGCCAACTTGATTTCTACGAGTTTGCCTCATCAGCTTTCTAAAATAATTTTCCTCCTTCCTCAAGAAGAGCTTTGTGAGGATCACACGTTCCCCGCAGTACCCCTGAAATAGAGCCTTGCTATTCCATCTGAGGAGAAAGCCCAGAATATCAGAGATCCAATCTCCACAGCCCCAAACTGCCAGGGGGAAAAAAAACCAAGCACTTGGGTTTGCATCATTCTCATCCCAGGAAAAAGAGATCTCCAGGGTCGAGATCCAGACAATCTCTTGCCACTTGGAATCTGCCAGCAAACAAAGTAAATACATTTTAAAAAAAAATATGAGCAGGGTAAATGTTCATTTTCAGGACTGGGCAGCTGACACGGAGGTGTCACTTGGAGCACCGAGTGTACAGGGAAGAAAAGGAAACCAGAGCCTGAGTGGTTCCATTTGGAAGTGGATACTCTTGGAAGGCAAAGCTTCACTAATCAGTCATTTGCAGCTTTTCTCACACCTGCTCTAAAACTAGAACGCTGCTTTCCAGACTAAAACCAGGATCCACGATGTAACAATGGTCCATCTACAGTTTTCACAGATCACACAGACCAGAGAGATGAGTTCAAATGCAACATCCAGCGAAACACAGGATCCAGTTGAAGCCTGTTCTAACCAAAGAGGTCTGGCTTTAGGTCTCCCCTGAGTATTCATCCATGACATTTAGGAAAAAAAAAAGAAAGCAGCACCCATGTAGCACAATTATCTTAAGTATCAGTTACCATCCCCAAAATGTACTACTACTAAAATGTGACATTTCCAGGAAGAAAGCTGCTTAAATCAATCATTCAGCTGAAATATATAGGCTGTCAATACAACAAGCTCTCTCCTCTGGCAAGATGCCACATCAATTCTCTCATCTGCTGCTCCACTGCTGCAAGAGATGATTTTTATTTTTTTTTCCCCCCTAAGGGAACAGGTGAAAAATAACCTGAAAGATCATTCTTAAAAACCTTACTGGAATTTTTGTATCTAGTTCCCTGACTATAAACTCTGCCCTGTCTCACTAGTCCTGACTCTCATACACTGCAGAAAATATCCATTTGTTCTACACATCTGACAGAGCATTATTCACCCACATTCATTTTTTAACTTCCCCTGTGCTTTAGAAAAGGAATAAGTAGATTTTGACAAGGGAGGAGATGGCAGAGCTATTGATCCAACGTACACGTCCACTCCTCTTCAGTCTTTCCCCTTCATGAGAAGTCTTTTCTGTTCTCAATGTTTTTACCAATTAAATTGTGAAGAGAGATTTTTAAGCCGTTGCCTTGTCATACTTCATGCACACTCTCAGGAATTTTCTATACATATGTTCCTTTCTACAGCAGATGTTGAAGAAATGGGGGTTTTTCCACGTGAAACAGTAAAAGCAGATGACTCAGTCAATATTCTAAGACACAAAGTCAGAAAGTAAAAGATTTTGAGCTCTGCACACCAGTAGTGATTACTGTGAGCTGGTCAAAACCAAACCAAACTGGCACTTCTAGATCACCACCTGGGAAGGTACCTGAAGACTCTTGATGAGTAGAAAGTCAACAGCAGAAGGCAAAATGTGACTAGAAGGTTGTAAGCAGAAGGAAAGAGTTTGTCAAACAGCAAAAACTAAGGAAAAAAAAACAAACAAACACATCAAAAAACACAGATTTTTTCCCAAGCTACCAAGTTATGGTCAGCTCTCCTGGATGAAACAAAATACTGAAATAATCTTTTTGAATCAAAGGAAACTTGGAATTCTGTAGATAAATGTTCTACTGCCAATTTATGTCAATATAGATCACAGGATCATGGAATGGTGTGGGTTGGAAGGGACCTTAAAGATTATCTCATTCCAACTCCCTTGCCATGGGCAGGGACACCTTTCATTATCCCAGATTGCTCCAAGCCCCATCCAACCTGGCCTTGGACACTTGCAGGGATCCAGGGGCAGCCACAGCTTCTCTGGGCAACCTGTACCAGGGCCTCCCCACCCTCACAGGGAAGGATTGCTTCCTAATATCTACTTTATCTGTCTAATCTAAACAGAAATATATACTACAAGTCTTATATTTTTATATGGTGTTCCATTCAGTAGCTTCCAGTGTTATATTCAGATGCAGGAATAAAAGGCTTTTATTGAGTTGCATTTCTCAGTGAAAGCCAAAAGAATTTTTTCAACAAGTTTTACTGTTTCATCTCCCAAGCCCAGAGGAGAATTCAGTTCCCCATTTGTTTGTTCTCACTGTCCTAAACAGACTTATCCCAGCATAGAAACCAACAAAGCGCCAAGGATGTTAAAACCACAACTAGCAAAACTCTAAACAACAAAGGTGATCCAACTTCTCCAGTGCCACAACAAACCAAGTGTAAACCAGCTGGAAATTTACTGGCTTGTGATTAGGAATTCTAGGTATTCCAACCATAGCTGACTGGGGCATTTTCTTCTCATTGACAAGATTGTGGCTAAATGGTCCCTGAACAGAAAAGTACAGGCAGCAGCTTTACCCTCCCAAAGAATTTATGTTAAAACAGTTTTATAACAACACACACAAAAGGCTAAAAACTCTGCAGTGGAACATAAGGAAGAGATGAAGATTTTTATTCAAAGGTAAAAACCCCAAGAATATTCAGTATTCTGTGGTAGCAACAGAAGTAATAAAGAAGTGCAAATTAAGCAAACAACAGTCAAAACTTCAGCCAGTTGTATCTCCAAAGAGTTAGCAGCAGGTTGATCAATTATTTTATGTTGATGTTAGGCATTTTCTTCCAGCAGTTCTTAACTCCACTCAATGGCAAAGCTTTCCCAGCAGCTCAACAAATGCAAGAAAAATATGCACATTACTGTAAGTATTTCCTTCTTTGCTCATTCTCCAAAAAATATGACCATGTGCAGTCTGTGAAACAATTCAACATGTTGAGCCCTTCCCTTAAATCTCTCATCTCCCACTGCCTACCTTGGCACAAGAACAGTCCACAGCAAATCATCCCATAGCTGGTAGTGGTTTTATATAAGAAGTATTACCATCTTAAATCTTGGGGGGGAGGAAGAAACCCACAACAAAACAACAACAAAAAAAAGAGAGAATAAAATATTTACAAAGGTATCTTTTCACCCCTGTGAATTTTTAATTATTGAATAATAATGCAGGTCTTCAAAAGCATTGCCTGATAAATGATCGTGGTGCACTACAGAGCCTCTCAAGTGTCACATCTGTTAAAATTTCATGGAGTCAGAGGTTTTAATGGTGTCTGAAAATTATCTATTTTTAAACATCAAGATTAAATGGAAAAAAAAAAAGAAAAAAAAAAGGCATAACGAAATGATTTGGATAAAAGGCTCATTCAGAAAATGGTGGATAAAATCCAGAGCCTCAATAAGAGGGTATTACAAAATTGGGTATTACAAAAGGACTGCAAACAGATGTTAATCTACATTTGTGACTTACAACCACAACAACAACAAACAACTAAATCACACCTACTGCAATACAGCGAAAAAACTATTGTATGCACAGTGGTGGGGTTAGTTGCTGCTGCAGAAACACCAGAAGTACAATTTGTCTACCAGGACAGGCTTGGCTGAAAGAAATTGGTATCTATCAGTCACTCTTGGCACTAAAAATTAAATAAAGGACTTCACAATTGATCTTGACTGGCTGGGAGAGCTGGGGCTGTTTAGCCTGGAGAAGAAAAGGCTCCAGGGAAGCCTTGGAGCCCCTTCCAGGACCCAGAGGGGCTGGAGAGGGACTTTGGACAAGGGAGTGACAGGACAAGAGGGAATGGCTTCAAACTGCCAGTGCTGGGTTAGATGGATATTGGGAAGAAATTCTTCCCTGTGAAGGTGGCACAGGTTGCCCAGAGAAGCTGTGGCTGCCCCTGGATCCCTGCAAGTGTCCAAGGCCAGGTTGGATGGAGCTTGGAGCAGCCTGGGCTGGTGGAAGGTGTCCCTGCCCGTGGCAGGAGGTGGAGCTGGGTGATCTTTAAGGTCCTTCCAAGCCAGGCCAGTGTGTGGGATGCAAAGCAGAACATGATGTTACGGCAACATAAAAGACAAAAACCATCCCACATCTCAATGTTTTGCCCATAAAAACCTCTGCCTTTCAGAGCAAGGCATTTTATTACCCCCAGTCAACACCAGTGAATGATCCCACGAGATCACAACTCCCCCCGTTCCCTTCACCAAAGCACAGGCTCTTTTTCCCCATTACAGCCCTGGGCTCATCTCAGTCTGCCAGTGTTTAGTGCCACATTACAGATGCTCTGCATTACAGAGCTTCACAGAACGCTCCCAGACACAGCTCAGGTTTTTATTTTCCTCTCCAAATTCACTATCTTTCATTGCTTTCATAACCTCTTCTGATAGAACAACAGCCTAAGCAAATGACTCCTCACCCCAGCACAACAAAATTAATTCTCTAGCCCAAGGCAAAGGAAAACGAACTATGTTAGCAAACAAATGGCTAAAAAAAAAAAAAGGCAACTTAACTGCCAAAATCAGCTTCTGTTACAATATTTTAATAACTGCTAGCTTTTCCAAATGAACATATTTGTAATACATGAAAATGTATCAGAAAAAATAAAGTGGGAAAATACATTAATTTTTTATTAATGGTAAAATCTCTTCAGAAAAAAAATAAATCAGAAAATGGCTATACAACACTGGCTATAGAGTTTGCCTAAATCTTATATACTAATATTTAACAAGATGGGTATTTTTATGAGAAAATTGTGGTTTAGAATTAAACTTTGAAGTATTTTCTTTTGGAGAAAAGCTAATCAAAAGAACAGAAGAAGAAAACAAAACCGTAAACATGATCGAATAGAGGTGACATGACAAACACAAAACACTATTTCCACTAAGTAGTTATTTGTTTTCTCTGTTGTAAATAAGTATCACAGAAAACACTATTAAAATATAACCAGGTGAATCAAAAACAAGCCTGGTGAGATTTCAATCTCAACATGACCTGATAAGGAATTAAAAACTGAAACTCGACCCAATCTCCGAAAAACAAAGCAAAGCACCAGTTAAAAAATAAATCTATAAATGCTCTTAAAAAATTAAAAGACATAAACAATATGCTCTACCACTTCAGCAAAACAATAAAATGCTCCTTGGGAAATATTATGCATTCTAAATTAAGTCTGCAGATCCTGGGGATTGTTTTATTGTGTGTTTGCATCTGTAGTCAAGCCCAGTTTTGCTGCGAGTTATTTTCCTTTCGAACCTACAAGGCTGGAGCACCTCAAACTTTCTGACCTTGAAACACCAACAATCTACAATCAAACACAGGCAAAGCTCATTCAAATGGGCAGCAGAAAATATAGAATTAAATAACAGAAATGCATCTAAGTTACAGAAATGTAATTACATAGAAAATTCTTTCTTTTTGTTCCTCACCTGCACTCAGGAATCATAATGTCTCTGTGCCAACAAATCACTGGGCTTCTCCTCCAAGCCTCACAATGTCAGTGGCACAAAGAAAACAGCATTTTTTATGGATTAGGGCTCGGGAGATGGAGTAATTGCCATGGTCCTCAGAACAAAATGTGTCCAAAACAGTGATGTATTTATCACATAGTTTTCATTAGCAGGGCAGTTCTAGTTTAAGTTCAAGCACAAGATTTTAACTAGAAAGTAAAAAAGCCTTTGAAATACTACTGGACTCATTTGGGGGTGGGCAAAACCAGCTTAATAAGGGAAATAGTAACAATTATACTTCAAAATGTGGCATTGAAAGTATTTCTGGTGACCACCTAGCAACACAAAATCTATGGAGAGGAACATCTTTGAAAAGAATTACCTCCCTCCAATATTAACAGGAGGAGTTCAGAAGAAATGACAAAGCCCAAGACAGGAGTGTCCTTTTCCCACCTGTTCTTACCCCCGAGGTCTGACCATGAACACACCTGCCACAGAATGTCTGACAAAACATGCAAGTTGAAAGCAATCAGTGAGAGCGGATGACAGGCCGGGAAACCAACAAGAAAAATGCTTTTCCTGCAAACAAAAACCCCAAAGAGCTCATTAGGGCACGGCAAGGACGACCGAACTGCGCTCTGGAGACAACCTGGTGGTTCTCAAAAACTCTTCTAACCCAGCTCTGGAACACAAACACTGCTGTGCCCCACCTGCCTCACAGCTACTCCTGGTGGCTCCTGGAGCCCCAGGAACAGACTAAATAAATAAAAACCCCGTGTCTCCAGCAGCTCTCCTGCCTCACAGAGTGCTGCAAGGAAGGCAGCTGGCGCTGCTGGCTGCTCCAGCTGCATCCCAATTGCCACTCCACAGGGAGCTGAGGGAGAGGAAGGAATTTCAGCTCTCTCCCTTCATGGATGCTCAGGTATCAACGTGGTGGGGTGGAACAGGACAGCTGCTTTGCTGGTTCTGGTGTTCATGAAGCTAAACAAGCACTGGCACTGCTCCTCTTTGCTCTAGGCTGGCTGGTTTCCCATCCCCAGGATTTCCTGCTGTAAAGAAGAAGATCCCAACCAGGCAGTGGCTTCTTCATCCTCCTGCAACATCTCACTGCTGCCGAGGAGGAGCGGAGGGTCTGGTCACATGAACTCCAGTCCTTCCAACTGCCCAACCTCTGCACAGAGCTATTTGCAAAGGCCTGAATCCTGTCTTGTTTACCTTAATCCACAACGATAAATGTTACTTAGAGGATTTAAAACTTGTGCCTTTAATGCATCTTCAGCTAAAAGCTTCCATAAAATCACAGAATAGTCAAGGTTGGAAGGACCTTGGGGATCATCTAAGTCCTATCCCCCTGACAAGGCAGGGTCACCTAGAACAGGTTTCAAGCAAGGCCATCAGCTTCTGCAAAATGTCATCAAATCCCCCACTTGGTTGCCTTATTTACTTTTGAACACTAAAATAAAAAATAAATTAAAAAAAAAAGCCATAAGTAAACAAACAATAATTAAAAAAAAAAAAAAAGGCAATAAAAAAATAGAGCCAAGTCCTTTGCTCAAGGGGATTGCAGCATCAGAAATATTGCTGCAGTTAGTATCCTCCAGTTTAAAATTCTCATTAAAGACTTTGTATTCCTTACGATTCTATGCAATATTCTAATCATACTGTATTACCTTTTTCCACTAAGGAGTCAGTAAATTCAGAGCACAAGATCTTTTTCCTCCTCCCGACAGCCAGCAGGGACAGAAAGACATCCCACACAGATCTGTCTTGTAGGTTTAAATCTACAGATTAACACCATAAGTATAAATCATTACTGAGCAAGTCCAGAAAGCTTCCTCTTTTGGTTTTGGTTTGTTTTTTTTTTTTTCCCCCAGTATCTTGCTGGCAATGAGAATCTAACCTTTCCCCTGAAAATGCATCAAAGATAAATGACAGAAATCATATCTCTTTAAGACTGTATTTTACCTGCATTTAACCTTGTCCAAATTTAACTGTGATCAGCTTAGCAGAGCGTCCAGCTACGAGTACGTGGGCCACAGTTCAGCTTTTTTTGCTGAGAAATAGGAATTGCAGACTTATATACAGCATGGAGCCAACCTCGGGTCTTGAATGTTAAATAGTTGCGTTCATCTTTGTTTCTGACTTTGTAAGTCTTACCCTTCCTCTTATTTACCATCAATTTCTCCAAAGAGCAAGCAATCAAAACCAAATGTTATGCTGTGTCAGCACAGCCTCAGTTGGAGGGCTAAGATTCAGTTCACAGAAAGACAATGAATGCGTGAAAACTGGAGGGGAAAAATGGTTGAATTAATCTTTCTTTTTGGTTTGCTTTAATTTTAAGGAAGCATCCATGAAAACTACTCAGGCTACTCAAAGAATCAGCCTGCAGAAATAATAATCTTGTTTTATTTTTAGTCGGGGTCATGGGAAATCTGTCCTGAAACATAAAAAAAAAAAAATACAGCTTCCCAGATTAGTTTTGGTATGGGAATTCAAAGAATGAACTGCTATGGGAAAGTTGAAATTCTCATCAAATACACCTGAATGTCCTTGCTCAAAATGATTTCTACTTTCTGACACTCATTAAGCAGCGAGCATGAAGGAAAATGTAAATGCTGGAGTACCCAGGACAAATTATTGTGGTAACCTACTGTTTACTGAGAGTATCTGCATCTGGAGTGTTTACAGACTGAAGTCTGTGATCATGGTTAATTACTGCATGATTAAGATATTATTTTTAATTATTATATTTTACAAGAAAAAATTATAAAATTACTGTCTTTAATTAATAAAAGCAATCACTAAAATTTGATTGAGTAGCCCCTATACAGAAGTCTGCTGCACATGCTATTGAATTAGTTGTATCAGCAGCACCCCTTATCCCAAAAATACCCCTGACAGCAAGAGGATGTGTTTCTTGTGCACTTCCTGCCGTCAGGTGCTTGCATAATAACAAAATTCATTTTCTGTCACTTCTGCTTCCCAGTTTGAAAAGCTGTTTATTCTGAGCACTGCATCAGCAGAGTGCAACAGCCCAACCAAAGCACTACGGAACCGAGCCTGAACCCCAGGACAGCCACTGACCTTGGAGAAATGATTTTGTCCCAGTTCAGTTTGTGTTCTTCCAAATCCAGTCATTCACCTACTGCTGCACTGGTGTCAATGAGGCAGCTCTGCCCCCCTCGGTGCCATAACTGGAGGGAGAAGATCTTTGCTGTCAATACATTTCTAGCTGGACAGACACCTTGTGACTTCTGACAGTCTTTAGAAATGCTACCAGACTTGAGCCATCCACATCTCAGAACGTTTGATTACCCTCAGAGAAACAGCACCTTTCTATTAATTCTTAATTTTCCTTCAGTAAATACATGCTTTTGGTTTCATCCTTTCAGGAAAATCAATCACCAAAGCTGGATCTTAACAGTAAATCCACAGAGCGGCATATTCTCCAAGGCTCACCATTCCTGAAGGCAGCTTTCTGCTGTCCTTGCACAGCCTGGCATCAGATATTCATTTAAAATAAGAGAGGTGGCATCAGCACCTGCTTGAGCAGCCCCTCGTGTGCTAGACCACAAGCAAGGGGAGTAAGGAAACCTTCGTGATTCTGTTAAGCACAATCACCATGTTCTCTGCAGCACCTTCAATAGTCCACCCTATTCTTGCTGCTGCCTGCAGAACCTCAGCAGAGCAGGGGTGACAAGGCCAGGCTACACGGGACAGGCTCTGTGTCCCACCTGCACTGAGGTGGCTCAGGAAGGAATCCCCTTGGAACTCACTGCCATAGGAATGGGGTTTTTTTTTCCCTTCAGAAATGCTGCAATTACCTTTGTCAACACTGCAGGTAAGTTAAGTGGTGGTGTCAGGTGCCTGCCAGCTGGAATGCAGCCTGGAATGCAGCACCTACGGTCCCAACTGCTCTGTATCTCTCCCATCACATTCTCAAAGACACGGGCTTGGCCCCCTCAAAAGGCAATAACTTTTCTAGGAAAGTACATTCATTAACCAGCGTGGGAATCCACAGCAGCACTCAGGTGGCACGTGGTCCTAGAGCACCACACTGAGATGTGCTTTCTCATGGACACACACAAATACCTGCCTGAAACTCTTATTTCCTTTAATATTAGGGTTTCTATCTACCCTAATGTCTCTTTTCTGTTCCGTTTTCCCTGCCTTCATCAGGAATCCAGCTTTGGATAATGCCTTAAATTGACTGAGTGTGCATTGCTACTCTGTTCATACATATGCCATTTACCTCAAATATATATATATTAAGTATAATATATTCTCAAACATATTAAATGCATATTTAATTCAACAATGCTAAATTGGCCCTGTAACAAGTGCTATCCAGTATTTTCCTCCATGGGAAATGAGTTAAAATGATGATAAAGTTTCCATTTCTCTTCACCACCAACTAAAATCCCTATTGCTACACTGTGCCTGGATAGTCAAATTCAGGGAGTGGGGCACTGGGATTTTTCACTGGTTTTTTTTTTTTATT
This sequence comes from Empidonax traillii, assembly GCF_003031625.1. Lineage (NCBI taxonomy): Eukaryota > Metazoa > Chordata > Aves > Passeriformes > Tyrannidae > Empidonax > Empidonax traillii. The sequence goes on from NW_020955867.1 coordinate 448,864, forward strand.
TATTATTTGCTCAGGCAGTTCTTTTGTTTGTTTGTTTTTTGGGAGGGAGGGTTGGGTTGTTGTTGTTCGGGGTTGAGGGGATTGACTTTATTTTGATTTTTTTTTCTTTGTTTATTTGCTTGTTTGGTTTTTCTTTTAGTTGAGGGGGGAATTAATGATGGATTTCCTTAAAAAAGAAAAAAAAAAGTGGCTATTCAAAGCACTCAGACAAGCTCCGTTTCCCTGAACAAAATCAAAACACACCAGGTGAAAATTACTGTGTGTACAGAGCAGAGCCTATTTCATGCACTTGTCTGCTCATTTCCATTGGGTCACCAGATTTCCCCAGTGCAGTTGCTGCTTCCCTCCCTGCATGCAGAGCTCCACTCAAGTGCAATATCCACCTTTGACATCAGCACTCCTCAAACAAGGAGGGAGTGCAGATTACAAAAGGGCCACAGACTGCACAGCATATTTCAAAGGGAATGTCACCCTCTTGAACAGTGACTGCATTTGTTTCCTTGCCATCTAAGTAGCTGCAAGAAGTGTTGCTTTTCTCGGTGAAAGCACACACTCAAACCCAAACCTCATCTTCTGAAAGCAAACCTAAAACCTCACGAAACCGAACATAAGAGTATTAAGAAACTATTACATTATTCAAGCTAGGAGTTTCACAGTTGGCTTTTTTCAGATGACTACAGTAAAAACCAATGGCTTGCCAATCCAGTAATTTCAGAATCTATATGGAAAGAGAATAAAAGTACTGCTTTTCCACACAGATGTGGATCAACAGTGGAATTGGTACCAGGCATTCTGGCCAGGAGCAGCACTTCCCAGGTTTTCCCTCTCAAGCTTTCCAGGTGAACAGGAGAACCCAAACCCACCCGACAAGAGTTCTGATTGCTTCACTTGAGGAGAAGTGTCCACATTAATCAATCATCCATTTTCTAAGCACACAGAGCAGAAGGGCTCACACACTTTGTTACTTCAGCGTGCAGGCTGACAGAAGCCAGAGATCATCTCAGAACTGAGACTTTATCACTTTCACAGGAGACTGACACCAACCCTAAGCACTCATGGTAATCAGTTGCCCCTCTTTACAGCTTTATAAGTTCACCCAAACTGCTTCTCCTTAATAGTAACTATTTGGTCTTATCAACAAGGGAGCCAGAGCAGCAAATGATGTGATGTGAGCACTAATTAATTTGCTCTTTGTCACTCTTACCATCCAGCGCCCTGAATTCCTGATTTCTATCACCACTTTTCCCACACACCTTGATCATCTCTGTCCTTCACACTGCTTGAGTGCCTCACAAAGCAAAGGATTTCTCTGGCTCTTGCAGTGGGGTAGGACAGTTCACTGAGCAAAACCTCTTATCACCTCCCGCTCGCTGCTGCTCACACCACAGGGGACTGCACTGACACCATGTATTTTATGTCATCAGCAAAGTTAAATCTCCTCCTGCTGACACACAGAAAACTTCCTTAACTTCTGGAATTGACTGGAAATTACCCACATAAGTACCTACATTACAAAACAAGACAAACAGAAACACAATTAAGGTGAATGCAAAGCCATGCTTGACTTAGTCAAGCCTTTGAGGGAAGCACAAAGCCAGTGAAGAATCTACATGTGGCTCTCAGCAGCCCAAGTATCTGTCTTTCACCCTGCTCAAAACCAAGAAAATAGACCTATTTCTTCTTGTCTGAAACGATCAGGAAAGATATCCAGTGGTGCACTGCAGAAAAGGAACAGCCCCTTGCTATCTTGCACAGGTAGGGTTGAATTGTGGACATTAAAGCCCAGGCCTTAAAAGCTTAAAATTTTGTGAAAGGTGGATCATGTGGGAACTCCAAATTTAGATTTCCTAATGAGATGACCCTAGGAAAACATTTGTCTCACATTACTACAACCATGTCCAGTCTGATCTCCCTTTTTAAAGAGTTGTTCTAGGTATGTATAGAAAGCCTCTAGGAAAACATGCTTATTTTTGCTTAAAGTATTCTAAAAATATTCCTTCCTAACGAGGATCTCATTTGCATGACAAATTCCCCGTGCAGTGTCAGAAACATGTTTAAATGAAGATGTCATGCTTACAGGAGTTATTCTGCACGCAGATGAGTTCTCACCAAACTTTGCTTGTGACAACTTAATTTCATTTTCATCATCATGCGCTTCGACAGCAAGATAAGAGAATCAAAGCTTTTCCCCCATGAGAATCCTTCACTCATGCAGCAACTCAGACCAAGGCATCCAATCCACTTGAGTTCAGCCCTACTTTTCTGGACAAATATTTAAAAACAATCACGTACAAAGCTAACAGGTAGGACATATTTTACCTCTGCTTTACACTGTAATTCTTGCAGCAAACTCAACTATGAAGGAAAAATACTGCTAAAGCCACTGAAGGCTTTTTCCTCCTGCTACTCTATAGATTTAAATTAAAGAGTTCGGTAAACCATCAAGGCTTTAAAAGTGAAGAAAAATAGGATGACTCTCTCAATTAAAAAAAAAAAAAACACACAACCAAATAAACAAAAGAATCAAAACAACGACAAGAAAGGTCAATGTCTGCTTTGCAAATACTGAAGCCAATATTCTTCAGCTGCTGCACAACACAGGGAAAACCTGGGCACATCCACTGAAAGACACACCTATGTACAAGTCTTCTGTCTGGAGAGAAAGCAAACCCAGGAGCCGCTTCCTACTCCAAGACATCCTGGAAACAGCCAGCAGGAAAGCCTTGGCCCAGTCACAGCAAGCAGAGAGCAGCGTGACTTCACTCACAGGCTGAAGAACTTGCTTTCTTTAACCCCAGATTTAAAGATCTCTACTTCACAGAGTCCCTGGTCCCTTTTTGGAAGTGTTAATTGCCCCACTTGAGAAGGATCTCTTCAGGTATTCAAACTTCCCTAAGTGCCTCCAGCAGGCTCAAGGCCAGGTGGGTGGATGGTGATGTGGAGGGCAGGGAGTTTCAGTCACACTTCCCTGGAAAAAAGTCTCACTGGATCTCCACATAACGTGACAAAAGCTTTGTGGAGGAAATAAAAGGCCTTTCCAACTGTACCTGAAGCCTGAGGATACGTGAGAGCTGTGCACCAGAAAGCTCAGATCCTGCACACTTGTTTTCTCCCCTCAGCCTGAAAACTTTGGGAATTAATGATGGAGTCATGAAGGGAACCTTAAATAGACTCTTTCCACCATCACCAAGCTCACTTTCTCAGATTTTTATCTGCTTTGGTTTCCCACTCAAATCTTATATTAGATTTTTTTTCCCCTTTCTTTCTCCACCTCCAAGCTTTTCCATTTTCTTACATAATACTGAATAAATATTTTATAGCCAAAGAGGATTTCTACCTGTTATGTAACTCATATTTTTGGAGGCAGCTTCCCATCACATTTTTACTGACAGAGCCTTCAGTGAAACCAGGAGCTGTAGTGATGTAAAAGAAGAATGTGCCTAAACTTAAACAAACAGTTATGTTTATGCTACATTAGAAATGCTAACTGGGAGGAAAATGCCTTTCATCGCTAATATGCATATGGGGTTGGCAATATCGAGGAAAATATTAACATATGTACATAAACATCAACAAAACTACTAATTGTCACGTAATGAGGCAGCAATTTAAGTGTGCTGAGCAGATGCATCACAGCTAAACTGGAAAGAACAGTCATGTTCTAATTCTGAAACAGGCCAGTGCTTTGGATGCCCAGTCACAGATGCTTCCCAGGGCCAGAGAAATTTTGAACAGTCTCCTCTAAAAAGTGCTGTGAAGACCTCTCAAAAACCTCAGATGAACTTGCCAGACTCTGGACCATGATATCTGTCTGAAAGCTTTTTAGTTTTGGCTACAACTTCAAAAAAAAAAAATAAAAAAAAAAAAATAAAAATTCCACCTTCCTCTGGCCACCCACCAGTTTGTTTATACAGTAATACTGCACATAACAGCAAGAGGCCCAGATTATAAGAAATGTTTATGCTCATCAATATACAATCAGCAGTGGATGGTAAAAGGTCTGTGTAGCAGAGAGCCCAATGTTTCCAGACAGGACAGCAGAAGTGGTTACAGAAACAGAGCAAGCTGAGAACCAATATATTCTCTTCTTCCTCACTATAAGAAACACACTCACTGTTTTATCTCAGCAGGATGCTTACTTTCAGCACTATAGTTTTCTGTTGAATAACAGTTATTTTATATTTTAAAAAAAAATTAATTGTGGCAATACGACCCCCCATTTTAGTTAGGAATTAATAATACAGTGATGCACCCTTATCAGTAACACTCAGAATCAAAAAATATATTGAAAACATAGGCTTTAAGTTTCATAACAAGAATAATTATACGAAGGATACAGGTGTTACACTGCCATCATCTCCTCTCAGTATGTGCCCTGCATGTGGAATTTTTTAAGAAATGCAAAGAAAACCCCACAATGCTATTAAGTTGTAACTGGATTTAATATAATCAGCTGCTTTCACTTGCAGTTTTATGCTAGAAAACAGATTATAGAAAAAGAAACCTTGTGTATTTACTCGGTGGCTTGAGTTGCTTCAAGGAGACCATGCAACAATCAGAAAGGTCAAATTTCTTCCTTCCATATGGCGTTAAATAAATGGCAGCATGGAGCACTGCAAATTTTGTTTTTCAATGGGTACAGCATCCTGCGGTTTGCATTCTAAAAGAAGAACAAGAAGCTCTTCGCACAGCACCGAGGGCTTTATTACACACCGCGAAAACCGGGTATCTGGGACCTCGGCGATTACCGACACAAAACACCATTAAGACGGTGCCAAAAAAAGATTTATAAACGGGGCAGGAGGGACCTTGAAACGTCTGCTTTGATTCTGGTTTCCCCGCAAAGCTCCCCTTCCTCCAGGCACCCGAACCCCCCGTCCCCGTGGGCACCCCGGGGGTCGCGGCTCGGGGTGCGCTGGTGCTGCGGGGGGACCGCAGAGGCTCCGAGGGCAAAGTCAGCGCGGGGAGCTGCGGGAAGCGCGGACATAAAGCCATGGGGGAGGTGGGGGTGCCAGACCCATCGCTCGCAGCTCGGCGGTGTTTGGGGCGGGCAGCGGGGGGAGATGCTCCCGCCGCGCCGCGGGACCCGGAGCGGGGCGTTGGAGGCGGCGGGGACAGCGCAGCCCGGCGGGGCAGAACGGGGGGGGGGGGCCCGACGGGTCCGGGGGGGGGGAAGCGAGGGGTCCGAGAGGGTCCGGGGGAATCCCCCGTCCCGTCCCGTCCCTCCCCGCCCAGCGCGGCCCGCCCGGGCGAGCGGCCCCCTCTGGCGGCCACGGCGGGCGGAGGGCTCGGAGGGACCCCCAAACTTCTGGGACAGGTCCAGTTTTTGGCCACGGACCCTCCTCGCTGGGGTCCTGGTGCCATGGGGACGTCACCACCCGGGCCAGCTGGCGTCATTTGGAGCTCCCCCATCCAACCATGAGCGCGCCCTCTGCATTCCCCCAAACCCCGCAGCGACAGCATCCAGTATTTGTGTCCAATAACTCAAATGCCGCCGAGCCAAACGCAGGCACCCCCATGTGAGCAGTGAGGCCACTGCTGCAGCCCTAAGCGCTGCAAACCCAAGCAGCGTTTAAAAACCCCACCTCCGACCAGTCCGGGAGGCTGAGGCTGCTGGCAGAGCGTGGACATCTTATCTTCGTTTGTTTGATCGCGTTATCAGCTACTGAATGAGTTCTCTGCAATATAGGGATGTTTAACATCCACTCTTTTGTCCTGGATCTTAAAACCCCTTTTTAACAAGAATAGCTCAAAAAAATATATTCTTTGTATCTTAGGTAGATGCCAACTCAATAGTTGAAGCTTAAATACGGTCTTCAATAGGGGATAATTCAGAAGTGAAAATAAGGCAAAGGATGAGGGAAGTGGTCACCCCCTCCCCTTGTGAGCGCCCTGTTACAACCCAAGGGCTTTCTACAGCACACACTGGAGAAAAAGCCATTAAGTGGAGAAGAGAGAGTGAGACACATATATGAGTACTCATACACACATTAAAACATAAAGAGAATACTTGGCTAAAGAAACGACCAGTTTACCAACTCAGAAAAAAAATCTAGCTGCCAAGCTCAGGGACAAACCTGCTTCTATCCTTAGGTTAAAGGAATGACAAACACTCACTAAACCCTACGTAGCCCAGAGTGCAATCGCACAGCGCGCACGTACTCACTTCACTACTGACAAGTGATGGTTAGCAGAGAAATGCCAAGACTGGAATATCACTAACAGGGATTTGGAACCTCTGTTTGGATAAGACACTCAATTCCCTGAAACTTAAAAAAAAAAAAAAAAAAAAAAAGCCCATGTGTTCGTTTCCCACTGCAGAAAGAGGATGTCTTGAGTCTCTCAGCAATCAGAGAGCATGGAAACAAACCAGACATTGTGAAGGGACTGAGCCAATGTAAGCACTGGCTTGGGTGGCACCAGTCTCCCCCTCGGGGTGGGCTTTTTGTTGGAAAGAAAGAATTTTTCACGTAGCTTTGAGCACCTCTAAATAACAATTCGTAATCAAAGGAGTGTCTATGCTGCCTATGCTACAACACAAATTAGACCTGCCCAGTTCAGTACAGGTCTAATAATCTCAGCTTGCTCTCGGTGCCACAGTGCTCGGCCTCCTGTGTCAGCACACGCACAGTGAGCTTTGCCTGGGCACACATCGATGTATTTTTGGGTGCCAGCTCAGGCAGGAGAGCCTAAAGCCACAGTGCAGAGCCCAGCACTGCCAGAGAACAAGCAGCATTACAAGCAAGAACATCAGTTCCTTGGCTGCAGGAAGAGTGACAGCAGAACACACAGTGTTTCTGGCCAGACGAACATCCAGGATATCAGTCCATCTCAAATATGAGAACAAGTTTGGTGACATAGTTCTGTGCAGGTGAGTGTGAAAAATTTCCCTGATATATGCCATAATATCAGGTGGTTCTGCTGTTTTCTCACTCTCTGGGCATCAACTACCACCAGTGAGTATTTTACACTAACAGCTGCACTGAAATCAGCCTCCCACATCGGCAATGATTCGGTTTACAGCTGGTTTGGTTACTGTATAAGCAAGCAGTGGTGCTGAAGGGTTAGGGATCAACACAAATATTTTACCTCTTCAAACACATTGTGGTTTATATCCCCTGCGAGACAGGCAGCGATGGTTGATAAAAGTATCAATGGGCAAATACAACAATAATATCCCATTAACTATTCACAGAAAGAGCAAAATATCATTGATGTCCTTGGGAGTGTTCAGTGCACATGTAAACATTGCTGTCCACGCTCTCCTGCTCACCCTGTACCTTCTATGGGCACCATAAAAACACTGAAAAAGGAGCAAATTCAGTGCAGGGCCTTGATACGTGACAGCACGAGCACCAGAATTTCCCATGTTGGCAAGAACACTGAGGGGAAAAAGTCTCTAATTGCACCTTTAGTCTGCAAAGTTGGTATGTTATCACTCCCCAGCAAAATTGAACAAGAACTCTGACTAGTCATGTGTGTAAGTGTGGTACCAGAGAACTGGAAACTCATACAAGTGATACTTTGCTCCTTTTTAACAGCCACTTGAACATTTAGGTGCCACACTTTCTAATTTTTTTTTTTTCTTGAATTCTAAGAGAAGCAAAAGTACACTATAAGTAAAAATTTTTGGTCTAAAGTAAAAACTTTAAAAAAAACCAGATTATAGCCAAAAGTTAAAAAGAAGCATTTAAAGATATATCAAAGCTACACAAATGAGTTTTTCATCTTCTTTCTTACTTGGCCCCACCCTTACAAGAAAAATTCCTCTAAGCAAGAAGTGTTTCATAGGCTATACTCCTGAGAGTTAAATTTTGCACGGGTTTTTTAAGGCCACCCCTATGCTCTATTTAGTTCTGCCTTCCCACTCACACACAACACTTTAAAATTTACCAGTTTGAGTGATATCAGCAGCTTTGATAAAATTCATTCCCCCCTCCCAACAAATCTCACCCCTCCTGAACCTGCAGCCATTTCAGTCACCACGAATCCATCACTGCCAGGTTTCACACGGGCACTCAAGTCCACCACAGCACACGGAAAAGTTCATTTAGAGCAATATAATGAGCAAAACAAAAACCAGGGGGGTGATGTAACCCCTTGAAAGTATAAAAAAAATTCAAACCCAGCCTTTTCCACTAGGAGGACTGTAAGGGAGCTCCCACCCAATGCAGACACACTGAAATCTCATGCTGAGCAAGGGATGTGGGGAAAAGGTACATAAAAGGAGGGAGGGGGGGAGAGTCAAGACAGAAAAAAGCTTTTATTTCTATCCATGTTCTTGCTCACTGCAAGCAAAACTCGCAAAGTATTAATCCTGCTCGCCAGAAATTAAACCAACAGGCAACCTGGAGCTATCCTTGTAAAATGTGGGTTAGTTTTGGGATAAAGGATTTACTCAAATTAAATTATATCCATTTACGCCACAAGTGAAATGTAATGTGCTATTTTAGGGTTTTCAAGCAAATATTTGGTTAAACTGATTCACAGCAATGCACTAAAAGACAGCATAAAATAGCAAGATATCCCTTTTGTCACCTACAGTTTGCATTTAAACCATTTTACAGAAATAAAACACCAGAGAATACCTGCAATAGTCTTAAATTGGAGGGTTTTGAGGCATCCACAACGATGCAAAGTAAAAACAAACAAAAAAAAAAAAGTATTTTTTTCTAGACAAAGCTTCTGCATTATGTATGCCCGGTAGAAACACCTTTGCCCGAAACCAATTGAAACCATCCATCTGGAGCAAACAAAAAAATTAAACACTTGAAAAAAAAAAAAAAAAAAAGAATTTATAGCTTACCACCCTCGACCCAGGGAGCCTAAACCTTATTTTACACAATAATTCTCAAGTATTAATGTTGTCCAGTAGCATTCTATAAGAGCAACTAATCTCCTTAGCTGAAACCCACTGACTGGAAACATATTGAATATACTGTGAGAACAGGTGGAAATTACAACACAAGCTGCCAGAGGACAACAATGGCAGTCCCATAAAACATTCTGCAAGCGGAGAGGGGAGGAGAGGCAGGAGCAGCAGCCTCTAGACCAGAGGAGAACAAAACCAGTTCAGTCTCAAGAGTTTTAACACTTTCACTGGGCCTACCTCCTCACTGATGGTCTTCCCATCCCTTGGGGAACGGAGAAGCACATCCTTCTTTCGTCCTCTTCGCAGCTTGGCACAAGAACATCCAAACAGCCCCAAGTTTTGCAAGAAATGCCCATTGTTGCCTGCAAATTTGACTTCCTCCCTGTTGTAAATGGCACACTGGTGAGCTCAGCACGCAGGCTGGGGTTTCCAGCAGCTCGGTTAAGCCCCTGCTGGGCGTCAGTGCCCTCTCACCACCAGCACTTGCCGAGAGCCACTGGAAATGGGAGAAACCAGGGAGCAAATGGGAGAGGGAAAAGCAGCTGGGGTGATATTCTGACCTAATTCAAGTCAGCTGTGATTGATTTAAATCACTAATGAGTGAAAACAAGAAGTCTGGCTTCCCGTTCTAGATGATTCCGTGAAAATAAAATCTTCTTTTACCATTTTGATTTGGAATATTTTTGGACTGTTTTGATTTTTCATGACAGTTCCTGGCCTCAAAAACCAACAACTGGTGTAAGTGTTCATATAGTAGTAAGGTGAGCTCTGGCCATTAAACACACAGCCTGACAATGGGTTGTCCCCTGTCTCAGTAGGTTTGTGTTGGTTTTTTAAAAGTTATTTTTCCATGTTCTGACCAGTCACTCATCTGATAGACCCCAACAGCTCACCAGGGTTGTTTCTCCTCACTAGGCTAAAATAACTAAAATACTTGTTCTGGAGACATACAGGTAATTCCCCACCAGACTCAGATAATCTCTGCTTTAGTTCCTGGCTCTCAGAGCCCTGGCTGACAACTGCAGGGGGCTGAAAATGTTTGCTGCCCTCTAACAATATCCTGTTTCCTCTCTGAAAGGACATCCCAGCTTCCAGCCCACTATGGCAGCAATTTCAGAGGAATACCTGCAAATTCACTGCTGTATCTCTGCCTGCAGTTTTCTTCCCTCTGCTCCTATTGCTGGCCATGCTTCAGTTTTAATCTGCTGTATAGAAAAACTGCTCATTTGCAATATCTTAATTAGCATTCCTTTTTTTTTTTTTTCCCCAGCATTCTCTGTTTCCAAATAACAAGATCAGTTGAGTGCACAAGGTGGTCCTGAGAGCCAAATTAAACCTATTTCGGTGTGTGCCCTCCCTCCAGAGCAGTGAGGGCATGACTGCTCAGGCTTGAACTCTCAAACACCTCCACCTGTGTCTCCCTCGAGTTCAGCTTCCACCTGTGGCTGCTGGGACAGGCAGGGAAGGGAACAGCTCTGTCCTTCTCCTGCAGCAAACATGCACAGCCCAGGAGGAGCCAAAAGCACTGGGTGTCTCCAAAGTTTGCAAGATTGGGTAGCTCATGCTTGAAATAAGAGGCTACTTTTTCACTACAAAAAGAAAAAAAAAAAGGCATTTTGACTGCAACTTCTGTTGTGGTGCTATTTTTTTTTTTATGGGAAGAGCAAGGAAAGCTTCAGTATTTGTTAAGGTATGAAAACGTTTCCCATCGACCATGTGAAATCCATCTAAACAGACGTGATTAAACTCACAGCTGATGGCACTTAGCCTGAGGTCAGCACTGGGGGATCAGTGCAAATAAACCCTTCCTGCCTTTAAAAGTCAGTCATATCTACCCAGAGGGAAAAATGTTCAAGGCAGAGCCACCAAGTGATCTACAGCTGGTGGCATTACTTCACTTAAATAAAACATTCATTTAATATCAAAACAGGGACTCCTTTGAGCTGACTTACTTTTCTGCAAGAATTATTAAGCAGAGGAAACATGGTTTTTTTCCTCTTCAAGTGTACTGCCTCAGTCCACTTTTGTGTTTAGTTGGGGGGGGGGGGGGGAAGAAAAGAAAAAGAAACAAAAATATCTCTTCTAAAAAGTGGACTTCACAAAAATTATATCAGTAAAATACTACTTCTCAGGTAATGATAAGCCCATTCCCTGGACTTCAATGAAAATTGCCCAGAAGCTACTTTGGGTTTCATGAGAGAGGAACTTAAGAATATTCACTTTCCCTCCTCTGGTAGAAAATTGAGTGTATGTTTGAGAAGATATAAACCCTCCGTCCAGTATGGGCCAAGGTGTGACCTCAGCACCAGACACAAGGCAAGGCAACAGATTATTAAGATCAGGAAACTGCAAGAAGCTGCGCTCAGGAGCTTCATTTAGTTTAGGAAAACATGGTAAGATGCACTTGGAAAAACAAAATCACATCCCCATCAAGATATTATTTCCTTCATGTACAGTGCAAATTGTAGCTGGGAAGGAGAAGGCACACAGGGAGGGTTTTTTCCTGTATTGAGGAAGGGTTACTGAGGAGGATGGTTTCTTATAAACTAATACCAAGAAACCAAATTTTAATTACAAGAGGCACACTCAGCAACTTATCAACCTTCTCTTCCCAACGGTGCTTTTAATGTGAGAATTTAAAATGAGTTTCCAATGCTCCTTACTTCATTTTTCCTTAGTCCCACGTTTTTTCCTGGGTCTTCTGAAACCCATCCGAGCCATGTTTTGACCAGAATGCTCTTTAGAAACTCACACTGTGAACAAGGGTCATGAACAGAACAAAATATTCCCACCATAGCTGCACTCTCTCTAAATTACAGAGACGAGAGACCGAAGAAGAGATAAGTGTGCACTGCAGACCCTCCTTAGAACTACCACGTCTGGAAGATCTCAAAGTGCTGGCATCGATTCATTTCTTCTCAGAAAGGTGCTGAAGAGGTGAAGGAGTCACAGCACAAACCCCACACAGGCGGCACAGATGGCCAGGTGATGCTGGAGAAAGCTCAAGTGCAAAGAAGGGAACAAAATGCCTGTTCTGACACCTGTGACACTGATCCAGGATTTTCTCTCATCTTTGGCCCTGTACATAATGTAAGTGCCTTCGAGAGCTGCCACAGGCCTCAGTGAAGGGGCAGTGTAGGCAGCACTAGGAGAATTTTCATTCCAAAGGAGCCTTTTCGTGGAGGGTTTGCCATTTGAACTCCCTCAGACTTCTACTATATTTGAGTGACTTATCTAGACCAGCTCCAACACAACTGACAGCCTCTGTCTTGTGCTGAGCAATCTGGAGGTGCAGCATTACCCCAGGAAACAGAATGTTAACTTTTTATTCCTCCTTTGAATCAGCTGAAGAAGTCAACTTTATTCCAGGCAAGCCCCAGGTTTTTAAAAACATTAAGAAAAACTAACAAGCAACCTGCTAAGGCAAAGGCAAAACACTGTGCAGTCCAAATGCACAGAGCACTCATTTGGAGAGGGAAGCAACTGAGAGGAGCTGAGCCCCAGGAACTGTTTTATATCCTCGAGGCCTCCTTGTGCACAGCATAATAAACACAGAGCACTCTGCAGGTGCTGATGGCCACGGAGACTCCAGCCTTCAGTGTGCTCTCTGGATGTGGACAATTATTCAACAAGGTCTGCGAGAAACTGTGCGGTTCCTGCACACACACAAATAAATCTCCTTCTCTCCAGCCACTCTGCCCAGGATCAGGCTCTTCAAACTTATCTCACTGTGGCAGCTCTTCACAATTTTCCCCATGCCTTGTCGTTCTCTCACGGAACTCGCAGCGACACAATCTGCACCCGCTGTTCCAGCCCACAAATCAAACATATTCCCCTAAACAAGAAAATAACAACTCACTGTTCAAAGGAAACACACGTGCAGCCAAATTAGGAGAGTGTTTGCCATGTTGCCACGTCAGCCCCCTGGCAATTGTTGTATTTCATGTACTGCAGAAACCTAAGGGAACTGAGCTCCTTATCTATAAAAACTCCTGTACTTCTTTTCTCAAAGATTTGTCTCCAACAACAACCAAATGTCACATGAGCCAAAGTCTGAATGATGTTGCGCTCATGTGATTCTGTTTCTATGCAGGCTAAACCTCTCTTTTCTGTTTTGCATGACTCCACAAGCTTTTTTGAGATTTAAGAACTAATCCTATTTCACCAAAACATTTTTGTTTGCTTCACGTCCAGTCCCCCCCTCTCTCCTTCACCGGCAGTGAAGTTTGGAGTCTTATAAGTTTGCAGGCAGAGCAATACATTTACATCTCTTACAAACTTTTGGAGAAGGAGTAGAGGACGTTGGTTGTAGCCATTATGAGAATTTTACATCCTGGAATCCGTCTCGTAGGTGCTCTGGTTTGGAGATGACTGGCTTCCAAAAGTGTGGCGCTTTAGGGGAGCAGACAGTTCCAGCAGACACTGCCCACCACACACTTGTGTCAGGGATTTTTTTCTGGCAGCTCCCACTTTCACTGCTTGACTGTGAGGTTTGTGAAGATTACACAACTCTCGTTACATTGCCCTTACAGCAATTCAGTCGCTCCATTCTTAGTTTGTAACTACCTTTCCACACAGAGGTAGCATTCTGCCATGACATTTTGTGGGTTATCTGGCAGAGCTGGTAGTCATTCCTCCTCTCTGATAGGCTTACAGCGTTTGGAAAACATTTTCCGAAGGAAATTCTAATTCAATCTAGATAAGTCATTTATCCCTCACCGTTTGTCTTGTGAGAGTTCAAATTTGAAAAAAAATAAAAAGAAAATCCTCTCTTTTTTGGATATTGGTGCAAAACATACCTGCGGGGCTTGAATGTACCAGCCAAACTCTGGTCTTATTTTCCCCATCTATCACTGGGAGACAAAGTTAATTGGGAGGCTGGATAAAAAAACCACAAGACAGACAATATGGATCATCTGCAGTAGTTAGTCAGTGGGCTTCAAGGAGTGTTGAGAATCCTCAGCAAACCTTTCTCTTTACAATTCAAACTATTTCTCCTTTCTTTCATATCTGGGGACCTTGAGCAGATCCCAAGATGAATCACTGTTAGAGTTCCAGCTCCATTAGGAGTCTGTGGCAATCAGCGCTGCCATTTCAGTGATTTACAGAGGATCCTTCTCCAGGAGGAGTGCAGAGAGGAGCAGTGCTGCCATGAGCTCACTGAGCAGCACAGGATTTTAATGAAAGGAAAGGAAAAAAGACTCCAAGTCTGAGCCAGGAATATGCCCAGACAAATATGCAAATAAGAAATTTGTGGGCAGACATTTTCTACCGGTTTGTTTGTTTTTTTGTTATTTGTTTTGTTGACAAACAGTATGTGGCCTGTGGAAAACCTGCCCAAGCTGACCAACAGCTGTGCATTGCACCTCTCCTCATCCTCTGCATTGACAGCTCCCTGCCTGAAATTTAATCTCAGCAACTCCTCGTTAAGTATTTCTCCCAAAGTCAAACCTTTTTAATCCAAGTCTGCAACAGCAGAATTTCTACAGTAAAACAAACAAAGAGAGCTTTTAGACCACTTATCAGACAAAAAGCACATGTGTTGGTTTTACTGTACACACTGTAAACAGCACATACAGCTACTGCAATAATCAGATGGTGGGAAATGCCCTGGATGAAGAAATAGCTGCACTTACTCAGATGAAAGCCCCTGCCATAGAGCATGGATCCACTCTAGTCTGAATTATGCATGTGTGCTTTTCTTGACAAGCCTAAAAATAATACCCACTTTAGATTTTTAATCCATTTGGAGAATTAGATTATGATCAAACAAGTATAGACATCTTAGATTTTCCTACTTTCGGTCCTTAGGGAGGGGGTTGTCCAGATCACTTATCAGGCAGCAGTCTGGAAGTAAATGGACTGAGTTTTCTTGAGAAACCAGTCAAATTGCAGTCAGTTGAAAACCTGGGTACAGAGGATGTCATTTCTCCAAATGACACTCACTTAGCAGAGGAACATTTTGCAGAAGTCGATGGGATCAGTGATAATAGAGCCAGCAGGAAAAAATAAAGGTGTCTTGGGGAGAGCTGGGCAGTGCAGGAGTAAGAGAAAGAGGTTGTGACTAAAACCAATTCTTCTCTAAGTCATATTTGACCAAGAGGCTGAGCTGGAGAAAATGTGAGAGCAACATGAATGTAACTTCCTCTAAGCTCTTTACCTAGGAACACAGAGAGAGGATGGGCCAAGGAAACAGTTAAGAAAGAGGCAGAAAAATAACCAAAATTGCTGTAAGTTTGCTTGGTATAGTGAATTCTGAGGTCTTCTCTTACAGACTCCTCCCTTCCTCAACAACTAGCATTTATACTTGGACTCCTCCTAGTTTGGAATGCTAAAAATAATTAATATTTCAGCAAGGATAAAAGGTTGTGGAGTCACTCACTTACCTGGAGCAGAGGTATTCCCAGAGGGCAGGTGTCACACAAACCTCCAACCCAGGAGTGGAAGGGCCACTACCAAGGATGAGAAAGCAGCTCAGTCATTATTCCTTTTTTTTTTTTATTTATATATTTACTATTTTTTTATTGCACTGGTACCCAGGCCCAGCGTAAATATTATTTCTATCTCAGTAGTCTTTTGCTGAGCCAACCAACAGGATGCCAATTAGTGATCACTTTCTAATTTTATTTTCAGCCCTCTGCTTTAAACATCTATTTACTGCTAAACTGGCTGAGGTCCCTTTGCCCACAGAATGGTCCAAACAACATCTCAGCCCCTGAGAGCTATGTGATATTTATGTGATATTTTTTCTTTCTCTTAATATTTTCGTAATCAAAACATGAAAACCCAAAACAGAGAAGAAAAACCGAAATCTAAGTACACGTGTATAAAAGTCTATGTCCACATGCAAAGAATAAATATGCACTATATTTTTACAACATCTAGGCCAGAAAAAAACTTTAATTATCGTGGTGTGCATGAAAATGTCAAACATATTAGCAAGAGGCAAGGGAGACACGTGAAACAATCTCATAAAATACGAAATATTTAAATGCCAAGAAAATGTAATGGATTGCTAATTTCCTCAGTCACTTCTGCTATGTTTCTCTGCTCTGTTCAGTAGTCAGACATGAAATGGCATCTATCAGAGAAATATTTAGCCTACTGCCCCTAAAACAAACAAAAAGAAGAAAACATTCCCTTTGTGCCCCCAGGATACAGAAAACAGAAATACTGTTTGCTCTGGGTGGTAAATAAATGATACTGAGGGCAGCTTGTGAGTGTTTATGTGTGTGCACACACTCCCCACCTCCCCCCAGTTGTAACTAAAGGATGCTGTGTTTGTACACAAACTCTCTTATCTCTTCCAAATCAAAGAGCACCAAAAACCAGATCAAACAGAACAGGAAAATCAGCCAAGAGTGAGTCAGAATGCATCAGGGTTTTGGCTTTCCTAAATCTGTCATGGATGAAGAGTTGCTAATTAATACATGGTAACCCTGCAAACAGCCCTGTCCTGGAGCCTGGAATTCATGAGGCTTTGGGCTTGTTTGACCTCCATAAAGGTTTCTCTTCCCTGCTCACACAAGTCATTCTTCTTCTCATGCTCATCATTTACTTTAAAACTCGGCGTTTCTAAATTTGCCCGTGACCCCATGAAACATTTTGAATCATTGGCGTGGGGTTCCAAATGTGACGAGAGAGGCACTAAACAAAACTGAGATTACAATCTTTGCTAAAAGGCATCGACAGATTTACAACAAGCTCTAAAGCTTTGCCAGGTTGGTACTGGTTGCACTTCCGAGCCAGTTGCGCTTTCTCAGCAGAAAGTGAATTTTTAGAATTAACAGACACAATCAAATGACTCCATGAAGGATCCTTGTGTCTATGTTAAAAGAATTTAAACACCAATTAAATGTCTCTATAATTATTTTTCATAAATCTTTATGGTTCATCTTTCTAAACAGCTGCACGAAGAAGAACAATACTGAAAATGAGAAGTACTTAATGCACACTAAAAGGCAGAAACTGAAAGGAAAGTTTATTTTTGTAAGACCTGCTGAGGAAGGAGAAACTTGCTGTCTGTCTGTACAGACTCAGAGATTAGGTGACCATTAGAAATAAGATGTATGGAAAATTTTGTTTATATATTCAATAGCTTGGAATCACATTCAGCCTTAATTGTCATTTTCCTACACTACAATTATTGAAAAAGTTGTATTCTTCTCTATTTCTACAGGGGAACTACAAGACATCATTTCATCAGTAAGGTAGGTGAAAGAAGAATAACTTACCAATGTTATCTTAAAAACATTTGTAATTAAAAATGTGCTTTTTGACACACATTACTAATGTCTCTGCCTAGCAATATTATTGCCCCTGGTAACAGTGCTTATTTTCAAGAATTTTACCTATTTTCTGCACTAATTATCTGTAAAAGGTAACATTTATTCATAATAATTTCTGTTATGTAATAACATGGTAGTAGATTGTCAGTCTATTCACCTTCTGTTGGTCCATTGACGGCCATGAGAGAAAATTCCTGAACTATCAGATCGGAAAAACTGAAGCAAAGCAGTGATTTATCAGAAATGCAGAAGCAGAAAAACAGTGAGGACATACCTGTGCTCTTCTTCAGGAGGGAGCAAGCCCACCCCATCCAAATGCACTCAGGAATTTGCCTTTATCTGCATTTAGCCTGAAGCCAACAGAACACTGAGGAAATGGAAAACCATACCTGGAGCAAGTCTGGACACTCAGGCAGGAGAGCAGGTCCAACACACACACTCTTCAGGTCTGTTGGGCATTTCCCCCACAGAGGACTCTTAAGCAGTCGCCCATCTTCAGTCCAGCAGGAAAAAAACCAACACAAAACACCTGTAGATAAAGCTCTGCCACTTCCCTCTGCTTCTCTGCAGGTTTTTGGGGGAGTTTAGGCAGTGACGCTTTTACACCCATCTTACACCATAAATTACAAACTTTCTCTTGGTCGAGGCATTTCCTTGGCTTGCCCTGCCTGGCTGCCCCAGGTCATTGTGTCAGCTCCAGGGGCCTGTTCCAGCCCAGCTTTCTAAATGCTAATTTTCCTCCAGTCTGCAGTGTTGCAAGTCAGGGGAAGTAAAGCTGGATGCTGAGAAACTGCAGACACAAAACACGCTCTTCCCCACCTGAGAGGAACTGCAGACTCAGCCAAGGGTTTCCCTGCATGCTCTTTTGAAGGAGCCCTGGGGATACAATTCACTTTTTATGCCTTCATCCACTTCACACAGTCATCAGACCCGAAACTTCTCCCAGTGAAAACACACACAATACACCAAACTCTGCTGTCTGCAGAGAGACTTGGCATGTTTGTAGCACAAGAGTGTGCACAAGTCAGCCACACTGTGCTCAAAAACGAGCTCAGACAGGATCCCCTTCACTCCTGAGGCTGCCCAGAAAACAGATTATAGGATATTCTAATCTGGGACTGCCTAGTTTTATAACCTTGCTGATCCCTAAAAAGTATTTTGCAAATATCAATTTTTTTTTTTTTTTAAATAGCCTACCAGGAAAGGTGAATCCTCTGAAAAATCTAAGTCTACGGTTAGAATTATTGTTTGGAGGATTTATTCCAACACCGGTTTCTCCTCACCATAAGCACAGTGGAACTCCACATAACATAGCTGATAAAAATGTCTTTTTTTGTGAGACTTCAACACTAAGTTTATAGATACCAATCTAACAGAACTTGGACTTAATTTCTAGAGGAAATAGCTTTTTTTTCTTTTTCTTTTTTCAAGTACAGGAAAATGCTGAATGCAAAGACTTAATTTCTATAATCTATTCTAGTACAACGGCACCCCAGAGCAGATCGAGGCTCAAACTTCAGATGTGCAGTTTCTTCATTTTCAAGCCACTTTTCTCAAGTTCATTAAATGACCCTGTGTCTGTAAACCTGCTGGCAACTGGATACTCCACTTTCCCTGCACTTCCTGCCCCAGTGAGTTTAAATGCTATTTTACACTCTCAATTGAACATTAAAAGGGCAGCGTTACACACCAGGAATTTCTTGCAGCTGGACTAATGCTGACTCCTCCTGTAGCAGAGAACTGGCTTCCAAAGCAGCCCCAGAATTATCTTGTGGACGTTATTACATTATTACCAAGAAATTGAAAAAAAAAAAAAAACCCAAACCCTAATCAGCTCATTCCTTATAGAAATGAGGAAGAAATAAACAAATTTAAGGGTTTGTTTCTTTTTAAAGCAGCATTAGAGGCAGTTTCAAATATCTTTCTGCGCAGTTACGAAGGATTTTTTTTTTAAGAGAAAAGATGTTTTTTGGTATTATCTGACTCCAGGAACTACAGCTTGCAAGGAAACATCACATACAATGGAGATGATGCACAGAAAAACTTGTGCCAGAAACAGAGAGTTAATGAATTTAATAATGTGGGAGTAACATCACAGCCTCACACTCACCTATAAAAAGCACACCTCTCTCGTGTCTCCCTGGCTGCAGAATTCCAGCACCATCCTCACTGAATCTGGGGTCTTCTAAGATCAAATCTCCACCTGCAGCTTGCCTTACTATTTATAGCTGGGCAAGGTTTCACAAATATTTGTAGGTAGGAAGTGCTTCACAAGAAGTTCCTTGTAATTCCAAATTTTACATACAGGAAAAGTTATTTGTCCCTCAGAAAGCTAAGACATGATTGTGCATGTTAATAAATATATAGTATGCATCTTTAATGTATGTTGTATTTAAATACAAGCCTTTATCTCAGAATGGTCTCAAACAACCATTCACAGAATTAACAAGAGTGTTGTGTTATTTCTATGAATCCAGCAAGGATTGCAACAGCTGGAGTGATTTGGGAAGAACTTCAGTTCCTACCAACCCTTGTGGTGGTAAAAAAATCTATCTTGGATAATAGACTGGGGACAGAAAAGAAAAAAAAAAAAAAAAGGAAAAGAAAAAGAGAAAAACCTACAATTTGAAACTCTTCTGAGTTTCTCAGAGCAAAGCTGTTCTGAGCACTGTGACTGTCCCTTTAACATCCCCGATCCTGCTGCGTAAGAACGAGAGCAGGGAATACAAAAAGCTGCCATCAATCCCATCGTGCTAAAGCAAGAGAGCAGCACTGACACACAGGAGCTGATCCATGAATGCAGCCGAAGGAAACCTGCCTTCCACATTCAGGAACAACTTGAAATGAGAGAATAAATTGCTTTGAGTTGACAGATACATTTTTTCCTCCCTTATTTCCACCCTTTCTCTGCTGCACCCATTTCCATATTCACTTGTAGGTCATCTCAAACAGAAAGGAAGCAGCCAGGAAAATGCCAAGGTCCTGGATTTGGGGGAGGGGGGGGGACTTTCAGCCAAGCTTCCAGGTCATCACTGCCTCTGCAAGTTGATTACTCAACTCTCTGCTAATCTGCTGCACAATGCAATTTGATTTCAATTTCCCAAGGAGGTGGAGGAAGGGAGAGAGGAGAATGTACCCAGCTGATGAAGCCATGCTTAGGTTAAAATCTGTTGAAAGCTCCCTGCAGGAAAAAGCATGGAAGGCACTGCAAAGGCATTAATACAGCATAAAATATTTTTCCTTATCCTGGAGGCAAGATTTAAAGGCCTCTGGCATCTTCATTAACTAAATAATTAAGAATTTATTTGCCATGCAACCTTAACAAAATAGCTCTGGAACATTTTATTAAAATGCTGAACCTCTTTTCAGTGAATAGGAAGCTTGACAGAGAGTTATATTTTTAAGAACTAGTTTGGCTCATTATGCTTTCAACATTAGACCACTAAACACTTCATCAGTTTACTTCCAGTCTAATCCAATGTTTCCCCAGCAATATCCTATTGGAAGTTACTCAATCTGCATATTTCACAAAGAGCAGCTCATCAGTCCCTTGTCTACCAACCTGCTTAATTACATCACAGAGTGAAACTTCACTCACTTCAACAGCAGTCGTTCTGCAGACTGAGTTTTGTATTTTGATCCCATTTCTGGTAGATATTTTGACCCCTGTTGTAGAAATTGCCCTTCACCCAGCATCAAGTTCAGGAAGATAAAGCACATTTTGTGTAACTTATAGAGCCATGAAGTCAGAGACCACCATGACATCACCAGGACCTGTAACAGCCGACCTTTGGATCAGACCAAAATGGCCCTTCTTCAAAGCTGGCTCTGCTCTAATCAAATCTAGTGTAAAGCAACAAGGGACCTTCTCTCAAATATTTACAGAGGGGTGTTTTTAATTATACAACTGAAATATTTCAACTATTACACTGGGGAGATTTACATGAGCTTATTATGACTTTACAGACTTGATCTGGTTTAAATTATGAAAGTCCTTTATAACTTCCTACACAAGGATCCAGATTAGAGTTTCTTTAATCAGCTCAAATGTATAACATTTGAATTAACCATTCTTACAGTGTGCTTTTCCTGGTGGGGACTTAATGCACCCACACAAAATAGGTGTTGAACAGACTCGCTCAACAGAAGAACATGAAGTAAACAAAGCAAAGGAATCATGTCTGGACTAACAGGCAGTTAGCCCTGGGGATGACTTGGGCCCTACAGACTTCTTTTTAAACAGTCCTAATACTTCAAAGACTGGTTTTGAAAGTGGTCTTCTAGAACCACTTGCCACATCTATATGTATATATATACTTAATCACCATGGTAATTCTATTTCATTAAAATATCAGAATATTTTTCAGTTAAAACTTTGTTTTATGAGAAGTCCAACTACTCATTACTTCACCAAGATTTCCATTGGAAAGAAAAATTTTAATAAGTACCCTTAGCTGTGAAGGTGACTCTCATAAGTAATATACATTTGGGGAATCCTGGGCTGATTAATTTTAAGTGATCTGAGATGTGAAAGCTGTGCTGTCAATCAGAGCAGGGACTGAGAGCAGGTTTCTCAAAAGCCAATCTCTACCTCAAAATCCCTGACAAGGGAGTGACACACTCAAGTTTCCATCTCAATGGAAATCTACATTTTATAAACTCCATTTTCCTACCAAAAAAAAAAAAAAAATCTAGTTAGCAGTGTATGTTCCTGTTATAAAAACCAGGATGCATTGTATTTTCATTATTTTAGCCTAATCACAGTTTCTAATTATCACTTTCTGATCAATCCAGCCACCACAACCATTAACTAACTCTATGTGAAGCCTTTCCAGAGACAAGATGACTAAAACCTAGTTAGGAACTCTGTTTTAAAAGGGACTAAAACTTTGGGGAAAATGCAGTGGTCAACTCAATTGCACTATAAGAAAAGAGGGGCTAAATATTTTTTAAGAAAATAAAGAGATCTTATGTAGGCAACTCTAAAATTGAGAGCCAGGTGGTTTTTCCATGTACTGGAAAACTCCTTGGCAGTGTCACCGGGGTCTGGCTCGTGCTTTGAACCCCTGAGCACAGACTGCTTCTCTGATGTTTGAGGAAAATCCTCACTCCAGAAGTCATACTGAGAAACTGGAACTTTGGTAGATAAAGGTCCTACAAGGGCAGCAGTTGTCAGTAAGTCTGATCAATCTGCAAGCAGCAAAAGAACACAATTTTTCCGGAATATCGGAACACAATCACTCCCTGAAACTGTCACGTCCAGTAGTTCTGCACATTAACTGGTCAGTGCACAGCGTCAGAAATCTTACAGAAAAGATTACAGCACAAAGGCTCACAACACACCCCGTGCCTGTGGAGAAAATCATCCTCCTCACCAGCTCTGTCCATGCAGATACAGCCCCTAATTCAACAGAGCACTTAGGCCTGATGTTTAATGCTTCATTCCAGCAGAATCCAAATGCACATGTAAGTGCTTTGTTGAACAAGGAGAGATTTAGGCATATGCTTAAGTACTTCACTGAACTGGGACCAGGCTACTATTTATAGAAAGCTTTTTGTTCTGGTTTTATTGTTCAACGCTGAAAGTCATCCCATGGCTTTTTCTTCTGTATACCTTCCCCTCACACAGCAAAGCTTTCAGGGCTACGATTTTCTTCCAGATGTCACAGGTTTAAAATCAGAATGGATATCTTGAGCTCCTCCAATAACATTTTTTAAATCATATTTGTGCAGAAATATGCCCCAAAAAAAAGAGGCTGAATGGCAGGAAAGTTCTGATGCCAAAAGCTGTGTGATGAAAAATCCCATCCCACTCCACCCCAAGCATTGAAGCATTCACATAGAACCAAACATTTGCACCCACAAGTGTTCATTCCAACTTGTCCCAGAGTCCTTCCATGTGCAACGCTCCATTCCACATAGGAATTCAGAACGATTCGTGTCTGAGGCAGAATTTGATTCATCTTGAAAAGCCATCAGTGTTGTACACTCGTTTCTCTGCAGAGGCAGATTGCAAACAGCACTGAGTGGTGTTGTGAGGAGACAAAAATACTTCTGAATGACTTCCAGCTCAACACCAGCACCTCTATATTTTCATTTTTTAAAAAAATATGACTCTGTTGCAGAGGGATCTGGACCTACCAGCTCATCTTTCAGTGTTAATGAACATGTTTTCACCTGTCTTTGTTTTTATTAACTAGTGTCTTTTCACAGACATTGGTATGATAACAAAAAAAAAATCCACATCTCCCTAAAAATCTCTAAATATTTCATCTGTGTTACTGACAATACAAGCAATCCACTGGTGTTCTTTTACAGATCTCATGTGCCCCACAGATATATACATGGGGCTTCTCTATCTACACACAGATTAGCCAAAGACAGCGCTGTGCTCCTGGGATGCTTGAAAATCTGGTTGGATCAAGCTGGTAGGTTTTTAACTGACATCCCTGGAAAAGGCAAGTTTCCATCCAAAGCGACAGCAAATGTTAGACTGTTCAGGAATTCAAATGGTCCAAGGGGAAAGGATTCATCCTGGCTTTTTTTGAGAATGGAAGGGGAGAGCTGAAGTGAAAGGAGAGGCGGCAGAGAAAGGGAAGGAGTGATGAAAAGAGGCAGCTCCAGCTCCTCGCTGGTGCGTGACAGCAGCGGCTGCGGCACCGACCGTGCCTGTGGGAGGGAGGGAGGGAAGGCAGGCACTGCTGCTGATGGTTGGTGCAGAGCCTGTGCTGCACAGCAGAGCCGCTGCGGAGCCCCCTTCCCGCTTCCCTTCCCAAGGAAATCCACCCCTGAGCTTTCGCTGTGCAAAGCTGGCAGAGGGAGACTCACTTTGCCACGCTGAGGGGAACAGGATCTTGTGTATCCTTGTAAATACTTGCACATAAACAGCGGCAAAGGCTCCACCATCCTTTTCTCCTCTAATTCAGGACTTTCACCTCTGGCTACCAAGATGGGCAAAACCATCCCCCAAAAGCACAGTATTTCATCAGAGCACCCTAACAACAAAGCCACCAAAATCACCCAGAGAAACTCTTCACCATTTTCAGGAGGTACTGGATCAGACTGCAATAACCTTCAGCTGAATTATTAATGGTAACTTGTAAGCCATTATCATGGGAAGATCTCTATTAGTCACCAATTTAGAGTGCTGTTTTCAAAAACATCCACCTTAAGGATGCACAAATTCCATTGACAAGCCAACAGGACTTAAAATCCCATTTGGCTTCCATTCCTCCCCTTTTTAAAAATCCTGCTGTTAATACATCAAACCTTTCAGCTGCATTATCTATAACCTATTTGACAATCAGGCCATAAATGTTACTTTACAAGAATACAACATTGGGTGCTAAGTTTACAAATGCTATTTTCCCTCCCTGGAGCAGGATGAATTTTAAATGCAGGGTATTCAGTTCCAGGCGGGTTCTTCTGTTTGAAATGCAAAGGTTCTCAGAATGGTGCCCTCAAGAAGAACAGCAAAAACCTTCTGTTTAAGGAAGTGGCTTTAATACTCTTGATGTATAACATCACAAATATCTGGCAGACACAAACAGTGCTTTTGCACTTACAGCAGCATTTTCCACCCAAAATTCCCAGGAGCTTTACAGGCAGGGATGAATTAACCCTTGAAATATGCAGGCTAGGTTCACATTGTAGCAGTTGAATTATAAATCTGAAACAACAGCCCAGCAAAGACAAGCAGCTTGCATGAAGGCAGAAAAAAATGCCCCTTAAGAAAGCAAGAAAAACCACTCAGAATCTCAGTTCTCCATCCCACCATGCACATAGGCATTTTTTTAGTCTTTCCATGATGCTGCCTGGAGGAGGAAACAAGGGATATTATGAAAGTGGAGCTGTGCTAACAAGATAAAGGTATGAACATGGAAGTCATTACTGACACTGCAGCTGTATTGTATTCTGATGAATAGAAAAACGTTGGCTGAGATTTTTAAGAGCAGCAATACATTTCAAGTAAGCATTATCACAAGTCAAGAGAACTCACTTGTACCTTGACAGGAAGATGTGAAGGAAGCACAAAAAAGAAGTGCAATTCAGGGCAACAACTTCAGCAAACTCCCTCAAATGATTTGTAATGTCTCCTAAAGAGATGATCAAGGAGCTCAGGAAACTGATAATTATCAACAAAGCACGTATAAAATAGTGCAACAGATTATGTCAGAGCAGAGGGAATATAGGAACATTGTAAGAGACTGTTACTGTTACACCCCGAGTCTTTCAAGGCTTTGACTCTCAGTAGAGATTGTACAGAAGGTGAAACAAGTGCACTTAACAAAGGACAAGGAGAAAAGAATGGAAAAAAGGTCTCAGGTCTGATCCAGATGAGCCAACACACAAGAGGATCAACAACTAATGAGGGACATAAAAAGGCGATAGGAAAAGGATCTATAAATACAACAGAAAAAAAAAAACCAGGAGACAAAGATAAGCAGAGGTTCTAGTATTTAATAGGAGAGAAAATACCAGATGGCAAAGAGAAAGCTGAAGTATTCAGTACTTCTTTCGTATTCTTTTAATGTCTCCATCTAAAGGATAATGAAAAGCAAAAAATTTTCCAATGTGATTTTTACCAAGAAGACAGGATTAGAGGCCTGAAGGAAAAAAAAAAAAAAAAAAAAAAAAAAAAAAAAAAAAAAAAAAAAAAAAAAAAAAAAAAAAAAAAAAAAAAAAAAAAAAATAGGCTAAAAAGTATCAAAGAAGCCAGACATGCTCAGTCTGAGAGAGAATGATGAAGTTCACTGCAGAGTACTTAGGGAATTACCTAAAGCCATCCCCAAACATTAGCTATTATATTCAATAATGCACAGGGGGTGAAGTTCCAAAGGACAATGGAGAGGCAAAACCAGTGTGCAGCTTCAAAAGGAGAAAAGGGTCTCACTCAAGGAACCACAAACCACTCCACCTCCCCTTTCTACTGAGGAGAATGCTGAAACAAGTTCAACCATCACCTGAGGATTAAGTGCCTGAAAATAGTGAGGGTGTCAAACCAATGACATTTCCTTTTTGATATGGTAGCTGGGCCCCTGCAGAAGGACAGCCCAGTAGCAGGCAGGTTACTGTCTACAGTAAGGCTAATCCAGGAGGGAAAAATGTTCATGATGTAAACAGATCACCTTAGTCCACAAACAAACAAGACCAAAACTCAAAATAAAACTTCATGCATTGAAGAACTTGTTGAAAAGTGAAGTGTAAAGCAGAGAAATTGCAAATCTAGACATCAGGTGGGAACACAAAATAGAGATAAGCTGAGTTCTGCTGAAAGGGATCTGGAAGCCACTGAGGACTGTGAGTAACAAACAGGATAATGATATTTTTTAAAAGGTATCTGTCATGCCAGGATGTCTAACAGGAGTGCCACACACAGAGTAACCTTTCCATTTTTCTCTACTGTCCAGAAACTTGCAAAGCCTGAGTGGGGGACAGAAAAAAAAAAAAAAAATCATAGTAAATGTAACTCTGTCTGTCATCTTATTTAGCCAGGGAGCAATAAATGTCAGCAGTGCCAAGGGAAAATATGAGGGGAACACTGTTGGGTCACACAAAAAGCAATGTAATACTGTATCTTTTGGAGGGAACGCACCCATCAACACCAAACTTCACAGGCCATAATGGCATTTTCTTGTTCCTATTGCTCTCAAAGTCTTTAGCACTTGACACAGAATCACCGGGGCTGCAGTGAGTAACACATTAATTTTTCAAAGTATTTAACCTTTCAGGAAGAATCATTGTACATCTTCCAGATAGGTCCTTGTGGCGTTTGTATGTTTAACCAAAAAGTGGGCCCAGTTTTTGCCAAGGCTTTTGGACACTTGGTACTCACTTTAATTAGGGGAAAAAAAAAAAAAGAAACCAAAACCGTGGAATAGATCTTTTCCAGATAAAAATTTGACATTTCCCTTTCAAGTAATTACTTTCTACTATTTATAGGCCACAACTCATGCCAGTCTTTTATTTTTAGTTCACATAAACTGATTTGAAGCTTGTAAAACACTTCACACGTTAGAACATGCAGACTGTAGAATAAAGCAATGTATTAACACTGCATTTGAATTTAAGACTACAAGTTCAGCGCAGCAAAGCAGTTCTATCTACACCTCATATTGCCACCAATTAGTTTTTATTGTGTAAGTTTTTTCTCAAAACTAGCATTTTGCTTTTTCTGGGACTGTAGGCCAGCACCTAAAAATGCTCAGATCCACTTCCTCAGATGACAAAGAGTATAAATCTTAATTCTTTTGGAGTAATTACCTTAAGCTTCAGCAGTTGTTAAGAAATCTGATGATAGCAAAGAATACGTTTCTGCTTGATTATCATAAATGTCCTCCTTTATATTGCTGCTTAAAAATATTTTCAGACCCCCATTAAAATACTTTCTAGGAACCCATCAACCTATTGGAAGTTTTCAGTTTGGGTTACAGAGAACATTCCCTGAAAACAAAATTCCTGTTATTTCAATCCTCTTAAACAGTATTTGCCCCTTTAAACAATAACTACATTACAGAAAGGTTTATAATACCAGGAAAGCACCTGAGTCACAAAAAATGAAATGCTGGATTGTCTGATATATGGTCCTATTTTGTATGCTCTGCTGAATCCAATCACACTTTCCATGATGGAAGATTTCCCATTAGTGGGAATAACTTCTACTGCTGAAGAATTGCTATTCAATAAGCAGGACAGAATTGAGACGATCAGCAAATACGTTCAAGGTGACACTGTGACTTCTTGCACAGGAAAGCTGTCCAGAGGCTTGGAATCTCCTGATCATAATGAGATAACTAAAGGAATATGCTTGGTGTTTGTTTCACTGATAACCACCAAGGAAAAGCTCCTGCTCAATAATGAACTCCTGAACCTAAACCATTTCAAAAAGAGATACAGGTGATACAGAGCAGACATCAGCACCTGCAGTACATTTAAGCAATCCTCATCCCTGCTCCAGGATTTTAAAGTATTTTCATAAAGTTCAATAGAAGTTATTTAAGGCACATTAAAAAATAAATTGGGCTAAAGGCAATTCCCCAAACACTTTGGAATTAATGACTTATTAATCTTAGAAACAGAAATGCTGAACAGAGACAGCTGCAGCATTCTGCCTTCACAATGCACAAGGTTTTCAAAATTTGAGGTGTGCATCCAAGGTCAAACTGCTGCAGAGTTTGGTGGGTATGAGAGGGAAATGTGATTTGGCCTTGCAGCTCCAGATCCTGTCCCTTCAACGACTAGAATCAACCCTTGATCAATCTGCACACCCATGTGACTGGTTTTCATATACCCATACAGTGCTCGCTCACATCATCCAACTGAGACCTGCAGGCAGGAAAAGCACCTCCTTCTCGAGAATCACCAGTGAAAGCAGGCGGGTTTGGTTCTGAAAAACCCAGTGCTGTGACTTTTTAAAGGTGTTCCACTAGACAATCAATGAATTCACTGTGCAAACAGAGATGCTTTTATTATGACAACTGTACTGCTTAATACACAATATTGCTGCTGCTGCTGCTCTCTCATGGATGCTCAGCCACTGCACCACAACGTTGCCCTCACAAGCCTTTGGCACTCCAAATGTGGCAACCTGGGGGAGCTGAGCAGTTCTTGGGATGTATGGCCTTGGAATAGGAGTGATGGGAAGACTGCAAAAGCTGCCAGCAATGTAAGGCCTTTAGATGAGAGGAGAGAGAGAGCTGAAGGCAGATAAATCAGCTCCCACCAGGGAATTGCTATTGAAGCCATGAGGGCACTGACCTGAGCATTCAGACTGGAGAAAAAAGCTCTTCAGAAATGTCTTCTCTGCACTCTTAAAGGTAAACAATGAACCCTCCAAAACATCCTTCCCATTGTGTTAAATATGCAGCAATTCCTGCATCTCCAAGAAATATTTGAACCTTTTTTGGTTTACGCTCCGGAGTGTGGAGGGTGTCCCCACAGCACACCGGCTACTTAATTTATACCTCACAAAATATCCAAGAATGCTGAACAAAACGTTCAAAATATGTAAAAACAAGGCCATTCACATGATGACCTCTAGATATAAGTCCATGCTGATGCACACGGAGTGACTCAGGATTATGCCAGCTACACATCCCTCAGGATGTGCTATATTGGATCACATAAATGTGAAGACTCGGTCACACCTGTAAAATGGAAGCCTGAAATATTTCACTACTAAATAATTTCATTTATGAAGACGACACTTTTTTTTTCAGAGTAGGCTTTGGTAAAAAATAAGCCCCTCTGATTTAACTGATAATTCTGTATCATTAGACCAACATGTATCTCAGCTGCTGTGACACACATTACTGTCGCTTCTGCCATCCTATTATACATTAATATTATTTGTTCATGCTCACTTTTCCTTTCTCACACACTTTGGATTTTTTCTTTTCAGATAATTGTAACTTGATAATTTCATCCTTTAGCATTTGCCACTTCTATACTTAAAAAGAGTCTGCACTTATATTTATCTAGTTTTTACTCTTTTTTTCCCCTTTCAAAGGACAGCTCAAGTTCCACTTTGAACTTTGGGAATTGCTGGCATTTACTGCACAGTATACGTAATATGTAAAGCTGGTTTTAAATAGAATTCTTCAGTCTGACACACACATTCCAGTAGTAAGCTTCAACAGAAGTTTGAACTTTGTTCAGATGTTTATTTTAAAAGATTTCAGCAGTCACACAATTTTGTTTAAATGTAAACATTCATCCTGTTCCCAATTATCTCCTCCACTATCACCTCCCATCAGACTGTCACTGAAACAATCACTTATCTCTCGTATAATTGCTCTGCTTTTTCTCCGTGGTTAACAGAGATTATTTTTTTCCCCAACTGCAGCCAACATCCTGCACCTTTTCTGAAGTTACAATGCAAGTTTCAGGGTATTTTGAGTAGCAGAACTTTCTTTTCAACCTCACTTGCTACACCTTAAACTGCCCATAATAACCAGAATATGCAGTGTTTGCTGATGTAGATAAACTCTAAGCAAGCACTTAAAGAGTTATCAATATTCAGACGAACAGCCCTAATTTCTACTCACACAACTGAAGTCACTGTGGTGACGGACCTGAAGTGCTTTATTCTTGGCTAACCAAGGATGAAGAACCAGACAAAGGCACCAGGTTTGACTCAGCCATCTACAAAAAGGTAGCAAACCCCACCTGAGGTGCCCTAATGTGTCTGATAGGTGACATGGGACACGGTGGGGACTCACAGCCCTTGGAGGCAGTGCCAAAGGCCAGGGAGGGACCCCGAGACATTCCCAAGTACCTGTTTGGGAAAAACCAAACCAAACCCAACCCACTGGCTATGATAGTCATCCATTCAGTCTCCCCACAGTGCTATACCAAAATGAATCCTATCAGGGTGACAGCATTACAGCACACCATAGAAATACACCCATCATCTCCCTGTGGAACTTGTCAAAGCCAAGAGAAATGTGCTTGGTATAACCAGGAAATTGGGAAATGAATGGTTAAAAGACATGGTCTGGATAGAGAGACGTGCCAGGCATTTGGATCAATATCACATCCAATAGCCTGGATAATCAGGAGGTCCTGGATTTACAGCATGTGAGCAAAGGACAATGCTGGTCATAATATCAAATAGGAATTCAAGGTAGCATAAAACTCTGCATTCATTCCATTAAATGTTAAAGTGAAGATGTTCATACTGACACTAAACTGCATATTTAATACGTATTCTTTCACTTTAGGAAGAACTTACTGCAATCTTCACTTTGAAAATGGAGCTTAGCATTAGGTCATGAAGTCATTAAAAACTATACTGAGTTTATTAGCAGGGTACACAGACACACACAGGCATGCAACCCCTTCTTCACAATAAAGTCATGAAAATGCTGAATCCTATTTGAGTCACCACATGAAAATCAGTCACATGTAGATGAGGGGACAGGATCAGAAACGAAGTGCTACTTGAGAACATGATGGTATGCATGCAGTCCCACTCAAAGAACTGCTTACATAACTAAGGGCTCACAGTATCCACCAGCCATACACCGGTATTCTTTAAAAAGATATCTTTTTACTCTCTGGGAGTTGAGTTTCAGCAGTGTCAACTTTCACACCATTCAAAAACTTACATTTTAGCTTATTTCGGCAGCAGTGAAGTCCTACTCTACACCATTGCTTTCAGCTTGCCTATCTTCCCAGCACCTTATCTTGGTATCCGTGCTTCTCAAATATCACTTTACTACAAAATACGCTTCAAATAAAAAGAAAGTAAAGAATGTATTAGCACAGGATTAGGTTGGTGTAATGTGATAAAAGGGCACAATAAGATGGGGAAGAAAACACCCACAAGCAAAAATGATCAGGAAGAAATACACAGGAAGAAGTAAACTTTTTGACGGTTTAATTCAGCAAAGGAGAGGTTTCCTCCACCTACAAGACAAGAGGCCTTTCAAAGATACATAACGGAAGACAGTGTTCCTTCTTTCCCACTTCTAGTACAATCTCCAAATCAAGACTTGGGGGGGGGGGGGGGGGGAAGAAAAAAAAAAAGCCCATTATGTTCACTGACAGTAGGAAAGCACATCTTGACGACATCCATGCAAAGGTGGTGGTGAGCGGGACTACAGCGGCCACCTCAGCGGGCACCTCTGCGTGGGGCACCGCGGACCGGGGCAAAGTTACCTCCCGCCGCACTTCTCGGGCTCGGAGGTGCCCGTAACGCCCCGCCGGAGCACTGTGAGGCTTTGAAAACTGCCGCCCGTACAGCATTTAAATTCCCTCGCGAAAAAGAAGGGGGAAAAGCCCCGGCGGTAGCAGAGCTCAGCCGCGGGCGCTGGGCGAGCGCCGGGGACGGCGCTCTCGGGCGGGCTTCTCCTTCCATCAGCCCCGCCGAGGGAGTAGAGCTGAGGGGTATAACCTCCTCCTGACCCTCTCAAATTGATATTTCTAAGGGGAGCATCACCTTCTGGCACTGGGCGCTGCTCCTGCTCCCGCCGGGCGCGGTGCCGCGGGCGCTCCGGGTACCGCGGTGCCTCAGGCGGCCGGGGGGCTCCAGCACCGGCGGGTCCCAGCCCTGGGGCACGGCAGAGCGCGGCCACCGCCGCCTCCCGACCCTCTCCTGTCCCTGCGAGCGTGAGGTGGACCGGCACCGGCGGGTTGCATCCATCCATCCGTCCATCTATCCATCCATCCACCGCCCCAGCACATCCCGCGGCCGCATCCCCGCTGCCCCCCGGCGCCGCTCCGGGGCGGGCTCGGCCCCCGCCGCCCCCCGCGCCCCCCTCAAGGTCACAGCGCAGCGCGGGGCAGCCGCGGGGGTCACCGCTCCATCGCCCCCAACCCCATCCGCTCCCGCTCCTACCTGAGCCGGCGAGCGGAGCCGAGCGGAGCCGCCGAGCGCGGAGCCGCCGCTGTCCCTCACCGGCGGCGCCCGGGGACTCCGGGCCGCGCTCGGCGCCTCCTCCTGCGCCGGGGCCGCTGCGCTGCGCGGGGAGGCGGCGGCTCCGTCACACTTAGCGGGGAAAGCCCTGGAGGGGGGCCGGGCAGCGCCTCTCCCCACCCCGCGAGGTGCCGGAGCCGAGCCGAGCCTCCCCCGGCGGGCCTGGGGCTCCCCTCAGCGGGGACGGGCTGAGCCGCGCCCCGCTCCGCTCCGGGCAGCGCGACCCCCTCAGAGGGGCTGTGCGGACCCTCCGCGGGCTCGCAGGATGCCGAGAGGTGATGCCGCGCAGGTGAGGGCGGCTCTGAGCCCGCCTCGGCCACAGGGGCTCCACCGCGACCCGTTCAGTGGCAGAGGTTTGACACCGTCACCTTTCTTTTGCTTTTCTTTTAATACTCACGGGTTTTCAGTCCGAATTCTCCGAAAATCACAAGGGGAAGGCCTGACCTTGATTCCGAGAGATGGAGAGTCCCGCCCTGGGACACAGAAGCTGTGGGAAAATGAAAAACGTATCTGTGTTTTCGCTTCCTGAAAGAAGTTCAACGTACAGGTGATGGTCATGAGATTAAGCAACTAACACCCCGGTTTTGGAAAATTAGTAATAAAATCCAACCCCACAACTTAGATTTGAAATTACTACTTTTGCTCACATCGTTGCTAAAAAGAGGATGGCACCTTTGAAACGTTGCCAGAGCACTTCATATTGGGTGTTTAATTAAACCATCCTGGTTTTACACATAGGCTTAAAGTTGTTTTCATAACAGTTCTCTTGTGCCACATAATCTTTTCACCATGAGAGTTAAAACCAGTTACCAAATGTCTCCAAGGCTGAACTGAAACAGAGCAACTTCTGAAGAGCAGAAAAATATACTTGGCAGATAGGATGGGGATTTTTGTTTTGTTTTGTTTTTTTTAATAAAGGATACACACACATCATACAACACCTGTAGATCGCTACAGCAAACAACACTAGTGTCTTACTTGGAATACTGGAAATCTTCCACCACTTTTTATTGGTGACTAGCAGTGCTGGCCAGCCCTGCTTGTTGGAGAGATGATACACTGTTAATTATATTCTGATTGCTATCTTGGCTTCTTCCTTAACACCATTTAAATTCCAGTCTCAACTTTATCTCAGCAAGGACTTCAGGAAAAAGTAGGACAGCCAACATAACAAAAGCACAATTCCCTCCACATCTTTAAAAACTCTTTCTGACTTATTTAAAACCAGGAGAAGCTGTGACCATATTTTTGTAGTGCTTTCAGACAAGCTCGTTAACAAAATCCAGACCTACAGTTCTCACCGAGCTCAGTTATCAGCTTTGGAATGAAAATCAGAAACCTGTAACTACTCTGCAAATATCTAGATTAGTTTTCTCATTTGATCTTAAACCACATGCTTACTGTCAACTGAGAATCCACATTTCTGGTGCTTTCCCCTGCTACATCTCCCTGGGTCATGACAAAGATCAAACCAGCTGAGAAACACTAGTCAAGAGTAGCAGCATCTCTGTTTTGACAATGCTTAGAAAGACGGCAGAGAAAGCCTGAATGAAATGTTTACAAAAATAATCATGCAAACATTAGGTAAATGCGGTGCTATTTTCAGCCTGTGCTTATTAATCATTTAAAGCAGATGATTGGAGCACCATTTGAAAAGCATTAGATGTGCATTCCTACTGGCTGCCTGCAAACACACTTGGCTGGTAATTCCGTGCTGCACAAAAACATTACATCCTGCAGACTGTTTTCCCAGAAATGCTAAATTCCACACACAACTACACCTGTTAAATACTGAGGATCACAGTGCAGAGCTCAGGATTTAAATGTTACACAGAAGGACAGTCTCCAAGCATGTGATTCCTCCCATCATAACATCCTCAGCGGGTCAGCCACTGCAGCTGGAATTCCTAACACCAGAGCAGTGCAAATTATTACTTTCCTCGTTTCCTCTTCATCTTCAGCCCCTATGGCTGATTTTGTCAACCCCAGTGAGATAGCAGAAGTGCCTGGCCATTTATCACTTCAGATAAGCAATGACAGGGCAGCTTTCTTCACTTTAATACCTTCTGCCTATGGAAATCTTTCCCCATGCAAACAGTGAAGTAGAGTTTCATATGTTTCTGCCAACTTTAGAAGTTGTCCTCATATTTCTACAGACCACATGACAGAGGTCTCACCACTTCTTTTTCTCCTTTGGAGATCCCCTTCTTTTACTACAGTACTTTTAGGAACTCAACCTGCCATGAACAGGTTTAAGATTACTTAAAGCATTATGTCAACAATGACAGCATCAACTAAATACTAAAATTTAATACTTCTCATGTTTTGGAGGTCAGGACCACTTGTGCTTTTTCCTAAATTCATTGCATCTCTCTAAGGTGAGATTTAGCAATTCCTTTGAATTCTTTCTCATTTTCCTGGTTAATGGGGGAATATATGCATAGTGGAGGTCAAAAGAATGTAGAGAAAGAGATCATGTTATCACAAAACACTTTGGCACTAAGCCTGCCTCAAGTTTGAATAAGCTAATAGCGAATTATCCGTGTCAGACAGTTTTCAGGTTTGAGCTTCACACCATTTCCACAACCTGGAGCTTAATTTCCCCACTAACAAAACAGAGGAGGAATTTCGGGGAAAGGCCAGTTCAGCAACTTATAGTTTGGCTGTATTATGTCAGGACGAAATAGCTATTTTTATTTCAGCATCCTTTATGAAACTTTTAAAAATAGATGTGTGCATCAAAGCACATAACTGTGACGTTCTGATATCACATAAAGGTAACAGCTTCCATCCTGTGGAACCCTTTTGCACTTATAGACTTCACCTTTGAAGTGGGTACCAAATGGCAACGCTGAGAATGGAAGTGAAGAACGCTTGATCTGCCAAAAACGTGGCAAAGTGCAGTGGTAAAACCTGTCATAAGTGCTCACCAAGCAGGCAGAAATGTTGTATGAGGAGCGTTATGCAGCGGTACAAACGCGTGTGGAACGGGAGCAGCAGGAAGGATATTTGGAGTGCCCGTATCAGACTTGCAGGTGTGGAGTTTTGACTCTTTTATAACAAATTTGGACATTTAATTACCTGAATGTCCAGTCCCAGCCCTGGTTGCTGTTGGGAAAGAACTCCCATGGTATCATATGGCACCAAACTATGGCACGAGGCCAGCATCTGATAGAGTTCGAAAGCATATCCCTGTGAATGGCCAGTGTGATCTCCTGCAGTAATTTCACACCCTCCCATCACAGTCTCCCGGGGAAGAAGCCAACCAGTCCTAAACCTCTGCTTTTTTAGGAGCAAAAGGAACTACAGACAAAGGCTGTGTCAGGGACACGCTCTGTGACGCTGCCAGGATGTCTCACAGCACTCAGCAGGGGAAGCTGCTTTCTGCATTGAATGTTTGAACATCACCTGCACTGTGGGACAAGGTAACAAAAATCTGCCCCTTTTGTTATTTAAAAAAAAACAACAAACAAACAAACAAAACAAACACAAAACAAACAAACAGACAAAAAAAAAAAACACGTTTACCAGAGGATTATTAGGTACATTGGGACATTCTGCAAGCATCATTTCACTGTTCTAATTAATTCAATATGAAAGCAAAAATAGTCAGGTGCAAAGCACACCTTACGTTTGCACTTACGTGAAATGACCTTGCCACGGCCCAGCTTCAGCCACGCAAAAAGCAGAGGGAATTCAAATTGCAGCTGATGTTAGAAGCAGTTTTACAGACTTGGGGGCCTCAACAACCTTCCTGTGCTGTTGGCACCAGTGACCCTGGCTAGAAATATGCTTGACTGAAAGTTACCAATTGATTTCTCTATCAAATAAATCTGGTTCCTCTCTGGCAAAAAGAATTCTTATGCTGTGATTTGTTGAACCCAGCATAAAGCTGATGGTCTTGCAACCAGAAGCACGTGGTCAAGTCAGAAACAACATAAAAGGCCATTTTCTGCCACATTTAGAACTCGATGGAGGTGTCCACAGCACCTTTATTCTAGAAAAACAAAAATTAAATTAACCCCCCCTCAACAATCAACAAAAACCACCACAACAGAAGTCAGAAGACTAGGGTGAATTGAGAGAATCATAATATTATGATTATATATTTTCAGAAAGGGCCACAAGTAAGTTTACCAGATGAATAATCTGACTTGTTTGGTCAGAATCTACTGAATATCTGTGTGTAAGTGGGGGCAGCATAACTTTTATGACCCCTGAACTCATTCACAGTCACAAAGATCTTTTATATGCATAGAGTAATTGTGGGAAAGCTTTTTGCAATATTCAGACCTTTTTTGCAACACTTTGAGAGGATCCTCTTAAGTTATGCAGAGCTTGCTTTAAAAAAATCCCAAATCCTATATAACACCCATTCCCCAAATTACTGGGGGAAATCAGGTGGCAAATTTTAAAGTTTTAGAATGAATGACATCATTTCAAGAAAAATATATATATATTGTTCGATGGATTTATCCACAAGAAAGAACACAAAGGAAAATGCTCCAGTGGACATGAGTGTTGAATTACTCTGAAAAACTCTGAAAACACTGTGAGAAACAAAACATGGTGAAACACTGAGTGTTAAGTCACTGCATAGTTGTTTTACAGTGCAGAAAAAAAGAAGACAACTTTTAGCTGCATAATAATCAAAAATAATCAAACATAGTTCTTTCCTTTTGATTTTTCAACTATTTTTTTTTTACTTTGTTTTCCAAGGAAAAAATATAGATAGAATGAAATAGATACCAGTTTGCAAAATTTTTTGTGCAAGTAGCTAAGTTCCTGAATGTGGAAGGCATTAAATCCTTGGACATGGGATGTGGGTCATTTCAGAAGCAAAAGTTAAATCCAAAAAAAAAACCCCAGTGAAAACAAAGCAGCAGCTAAAGGTCAGTGCTGGAAAACCAGCTGAGTATTGGCAAACTTGTCTCAACATTCCTATAAATTTAAAAGTCAGTCCTTGCTGTCTACAGCAGTTTCCCAAGGGGAAACAGAATAATTGATTCAAAATACTAGTTGTCACCAAGGGTTTCAGTAGAAATTTCCAGAAAAAACACTCCACAAAAATACCTAAAAGAAAATATTCATCAATAACACAGAATTCATGTTGCAAACAAAAGTGAATTTAGCAAGGCAAACGGAATCTAAACGTGGTCCTGGTGGTCATTTTATAAATACCAGATGGAATTTGCTGCTCTTTGGGTAAGAGTAATTCACGTGCTCTGAGAACAAGAACATCTTACAGCATCTCCTTTGGGTTGAAGGTTGTAAATGACATCTGTGCTATTTTTTTTCAGCAAGCCCACTTACCTTTCAGACTTCAAGTCTTAATGAAAACCAGCAGCAGGGCGAGGCCAATCTGCCAGCGTGCATTTTAAGTGAGTGATTGCTTTCAGTCAGAGATGCCAGGAAAAACAATCAGGAAGCCCTTGGATGCACTCAGGAGACCCGTGTCCCTGCAAAAGGAAGTTAACAATGCTGTTACACTGCTCTGCCATTTATCAACACTGAAGTCTGCTTTTCCACTCTCCCAGCTTCTGGCCAAAAACTTCTGCTAATGAATATCGTGCTCATTTCTCCACTGCGCTCTGTAAAAAGTCACCTTGAAACTCTGAGCAATTCCAACAGAGGAGCTCTGAGGTGAGGTGAACCTGTCAAATGCAGATGGGCCTGGGTGCCTGCAAGCAAAGGACTCCCAAATTAATGCCACAATTCCCCGTGTGCCTGATGGGATGTGCTGTCCCAGGAGTTCAGGAGGTTTAACAGCAGCAGGGAGGCAGTTGGTGGCCTTGGCATGTACAGCCCTGACATGTCATGTGGTCCCTCCTGCAGGTTTTAATCCTTAAAGAAAGGGTTCTTACCAGCATCTTACCTGTAAATTTAATATAAGGTCAGGATTGCACAGGCTTGTATTGGCTAGAGTGGATCATGGTGCTGATGTTTGGAGCATTCTCAGACTCTGGGGTGTGTGCCCTCACACAGACATATCTATATATATATACCTGTACACACAGGAAAAGTACATCCAGATGGCATTCCAGATCTCCTCAGCCATCTTCAGAATCATCATTTCCATCTTTGTCTGGAGAGGAATTTAAGGTGACTACACACCTAAGGATTAACTGAGAATTAATCTCTCACATTGTTTTAGAATTAAATCTGTATATCTGTCTAATGATTGTGGGCATATATTCTAGTGATGAGTGCAAACAGCACAAAGGAAAAAATGTGGACATGGATCACATTATGGATGGGAAAATTACAACCCTTTTCTTAGTCTTCATTCAGCTTTTTTTTTTGTTTCCTTGTAGTATTTCAGCAACACATTGATTTAAATTGATCTAGACCTCTGAGACAAAAAATTACTCCCAGTTACAAACTACTTGCCTTTTTTTTTTCTCAGCCAATAAACTCTGATTTTAATTGCATCAGAATAAATTTATAGTGTCAGCTCGTTGCCTCAGATAAGAGAGGGGAAAAAAAAAAATCTAAAATGCTCTTTAATATTGGCAAGAGAGACAGGCAGGGCTGCATCAGGCAGAGCATTTCCAGCAGGGCAGGGAGATGATCCATCCCTCCTGCTCAGCTGGGGGACACTCACCTGGGGTGCAGGGACCAGTGCAAGAGGGACAGGGACTTATTGGAGTTCAGGGAAGGAGCAGGGATGGGAACATCTGTCCCATGGGAAGAGGGAAGAGGCCAAATTCCCAATGGCAGGGAATAAAAAGCCAGGCTCTTCCCAGTGGTCAAAGGGCAACAGACACAAACTGAATTCTAGGAAATTCCAT